>NW_027507791.1:78752993-79007993 GCF_037356315.1 Lithobates pipiens | reverse complement strand
TATTACAGTGGGGACTATATGGTGGTGGAATTTTCACAGGTTTTTGCAAATTAAATTATTATTTGCTGATCCGAAAAATGATCCGATCCGTGACTCTGATCCAAGGAACGATCTGAGCCGTGAGTTTTTTGATCCGTTGCACCCCTAGTTCCTGGTTTCATTTATGGTTCCACCGAAAAGATCCTCCTGATCCAGTTTTACTTTTTGTAAATCTAAAACTCAGTATTGAATGAGAAGAAAATGCCTCTTTAATGGCGATATAAAAAGGTGGTCATGGCAAGTCCATAAGTGGTGCCAAGTGGGCAAAGCCAAAGAGACCATCTGTTTACACTCTTAAAGTGGAACTTTACCCATAACAACTGGACAAAATATAATGTTCTTCAGCAAGGAACACATGTTCCACAATAATACTACCAAAATTAGTTTGTGCTGTTAATTGCCTGCCATTTCTTCTTGCTGGAGGCTGCCATTTTGCTGAAGCCCAGAGTCCCTGAACAGCAGTAACTCATAAAGGAACTAAACCCATCGATTTAACGGTTTAAAAAAAAAACAAAAAAAAAAACCTTACATTGCTGTAATGATGAGATTGCCAACTGTCACATTGCGTGTCCCCTCAACCAGACTGTCAAACAATCAAAGTCATAACTGATCACACATGTGGCTGTTGCAGATAAAACTAAAAACTGGAGCACCTTCCTTGGCAGTAAAGGAAAGGAGGATTTAATTCCGCTTTAAGGGTTCATTCACACCGTATCTGCATTAAAACCACGCAAATTTCAGTTTTCAGGTACATCAGTTATGCGCCCTGTTCACATCAATGTTAATTTTAGGTTTTCCTTATGCAGAAAAAACTGCATACACGTTGCAGATTCCGCAGAAGAAAATCTACACGTTGTGGTGCACAGAGAACCATGGTTTTCTTGAGCCCTTGCAGAATGTGTACAATAAAACTGACGGCCAACCAGCAACGACAGAACTCCAAATCTGCATTCCTGTTCTAGGTCAATGACTCAAAGTAAAAAACTACATTTGATCAGTTTGGCAACCAAGGAACTATCAAAAGGACAGGCTAGTAATTGCAGCCTCCATATTTTATCGGTACAGGCTTTTCTTTAATGAAAGAAAGTCAAGCAAACAGTAGTTGGGGGACCAAATTACATTTGACAGAAAGATGGGCATTTAGAGATATGAGGGCAGTTTTATTTCTTCACTATTGGCATCCTAGAAAGCAGGAGTCCCCTATATATGTGCAAACACACAAAAGTGACTAAAATAGTTCTGAGGTTCTTTCATTTTATTATAGCAATCTTAAGTTATAACTAATGCTCAAAATGCCATGCATGCCACAAGTGCTATGAACTGTCACTGCAAACAAAATGAAAATATAAAATAAGCAACCATTCAAAAAAATACTGATCTTCATTCTTAAACTGCTGAAGTAATTAAATACTTAAAATGGGCTTTGCCCTCCTTTGTAGCAGCACCCCCTACACCCTTATAACAAAATGCTGGGAATTGAACAAAATGAGATGCCTTACAGCCCAGCTTTCAACAAGGTCCCCTAGGTGATGGTGTCATTAATGGGTCTTCTTGAGGGATCCTAAAGGAGAGCAAACCCAACGAGACGCACCCCTGCACAGTACATGTTCTCATAAGATTTGAGAGCCTCAGCTCTCCCATTTTGTGAAGGCTAGTTAGTGAGCGACAGAGGTGGGCAACGTGCTTTAACCCAGCACTTTGTAATCAGAATGTGGCGACTGCCAACTAAGCAGACCTGGTATTTTAGCAAGTATGTCATTTGCTCGAAAACAGGTTTTCTTCCAAACATTAATAATCGCAATGCATAATTTGGGAGAAGAAAGAGAAGAAAAAAAAAAAAAAACTCAGATCATAGAGCTCATCAGATGTAAACCTGAGATCTTCAGAATTCTGCAATGATGTTACGGATTGTTTTTAGAAACCCTGACCTATGGCCTGTCTAGAACTATTCAAACTAAAAATAGATGTGTGCAGTTTAGCAACACCGGAAAGGATGCAGATAAAGAATTTAGTTAGTGATGCAAGTGCTTCCGGGTCAAGACATTTTTTTTAAAGTCATTCAAGGATAACATCCTTTTTGCTGATTTTCTCACAATTTATAGAGGACAAGCATTTCACAACATTGACGTAAGATCAGCAGGACACACAATCAAGGAAATATCAAATCACAAGGCTAAAGGATGTGCATAATGAGGTTCAGCTGCATGCAGTGATCTACCAGCTGGCCAGTCCATGTAGGCCTAATGATGCTCTCATTATGTGGGTTCGCCAAACACACACATCACACCAATAGTTGGACCAAAAAAAAAAAGGTCAGATCGACATGTAAAAAGCAGCATATCCCCATCTTTACTACTTTTAGAGTACTTTCATAAACTGATTTTGAAAGCGAATAAAATGAAAGTCTACAGGATTTTCCAAACGCAGTTGGAATTCCACTCTAAAGTACAGCACAAAAGCAAAACGTGGTTTGTTTAAAATATGGTAGAGAGGGATTCGAACATCTGTTAGGTTTTTATTACTGCCTGGGCCCTGTTAGAGATTCACCCTATTTGCCCCGTTTACCATAGTCATGAAAAATTCATCAAAAATGTTGGGTTGTTCCCAGAACAGAAATACTGGCAAAATCTTTCAATGGGGACACTAGTTCTTGCATCCCTGGATAAACCCCAGTATTTCCACACTTTAGGGGGATTTCCCCCCCCACTTCCTGTTTGGCTATGGGACTGGAAGTGAAGGGAAATCTCCAAAATTGGCATAAATTAAAGCAACTTGGTATTCATTTATAGATAAGTAATTTTAAAAAGGGAGTGCATGTAGCTTTATCTGCTTGGTATCAATCTCTTGCATTCTACTGTACGGAAGAGCTCAGACGGGGAGGGCAAAGAAGCAGCAAAAGGAGCCAATCAATTGTGCTGCAGTGGTCATGTGCCAATAAGGCGATTCAGTTCGCATTGTGCACTATACAAGCATTTCATTCATTCAATAAGGAATATGCTGTTATTTGAAGAAATCAGAGTGACAGAGGGATACGCTCATCAGTCTGCTGCTTCTCCTTTTACTGCCCAGTCACATTCTGGAGGAGGAACAAAACCTGGAAGTGTTATTTAAAGCCCAACTCTGGAAAATTCCTCCTTGCAGTGTGGCTGCAAGTATTAAATGATTATTCAGGTCTTGGTGTAAAAGCACCTTACTTACCAAGTCCTCTGCTCCTCCGGCAAATAGCGCTCTTCCAATGCTCCAGTGGTGAACTATCTTTTATGGAGCCTGCATTGGTCTTTATGTCAGAACCTTAGCTGGTGCAAAATGGGGGAGAAGATGCTGTGGGAACCAGTCTAGCAGTAGAGAACAGCGGGTAAGTACTCTTTCCATGCCACATAGACCTAAAACGAGCAGTCACCTCTTGCAGTGTAGGCACAGCCCACGGCAAGGAGGAATTTTCACGCTTCCACAGAGTTGGCCTTTTAACTGTAGAGGAAAATGGGTTTCATGCTCTGCCACAAAGGACTGTGTCGCTTCATATGTATCTTAGTGAAACAAATAAAAATCTTTTGTTCTGTAAAATTTTCATATATGCATTTCATCATGTATTTAAACGCCTGCCTGAAGTTCAGCTTTCAATCGGGAGGGAAAAAAAAAAATAGTAGTTCTTTGAAACCTAACCAACAGCAGATTAGCGATGGCAAACCGCATTTGGCCAGAGACCTAAAATGACTTGCACTACAGAGCATTGTGAACAAAAAAAGTCTTTTGACTAAGCACATTAACAAATTGTAAAATAAGGCACGGGATGGAAACAAACAGATAGCATTTGTGTAGTCTAGGTAACCTTATCAGGCTCCAAACTTCAATGCCTGCACCCAAGTTATTGTTCTGTGTAGGATACACTGACCTTGCAATGGAGAGGAAGGGCCTTCAAGACGGAATATCATGGGGGTAACAATGTCATTCTTTAAAGAGCATCTTACACAGCTGGCACCTTGAATACAAGGAAGATTACGAGAGAAATGGGGGAAGGAAGTGAAGCAGAATAGGCTTCGAGGACAAAAACACAATATGAATTTTTGTTTGGATTCTCTATGGCATAGTATGAAGCCCAAGAGAAAAACAAAAACATGTATAAAAATTGTCAACTGAGACACTGTTCTGATGTCAGACCACTGCACGACAAGTTTGAGTAGCCAAACCACCAACAAGCTTTAAATTTAAGCTTTTATTTTTGCCCCATGTGTGCCGCCATGATAAGTTGCCACGTGATGCGTTTTCCTAACGGAAACCTTTAAAAATTGGGAAAGTAAATAAATAAAAAAGAGGCCGTTAAGCAGGCCCAGACTGACCATAGGGCACAATGCGCAATGGGCTGGCGGTGCATGGCCTAAGAGCTGGATAATCCAGGAGTCCCCAAACCCTGGGGCCTAGACTGGTAGCGGTCCATGGCCCGTCGATGATCGTGATGCACAGGAGATAAGAGGCAGCCATGCCTCCCTGCTCTCCCTCCCATAATGCCATCCTATCAGCAGAGGATGAGCTGGAGATGAGCACAGAGAGTGGTAGTCTTTTCAAAACAAGTGGGTAATAACCCACTTGTTAATATGATCCAGATGTGCAGCTCAGAGACCCTGGAAAAGATGCACAGGCTGAATCCTGCCTGGTCTGCCAAAGGTAGGTCTATGCAGGGGAGGCAAAGAATAAAAGAGGGTGCTGTGATTAAAGGGGTGGGGTACGGGTGTAAACAGGCACTATGGTATAACAAAGGACTGCACTGAAATCATTAGTTTCCCTTTACATTACAGTGTGGAGGACCAACTCCTTAATATTCCGTTTACCTACCTACCCCCCCCCCCCCAGTCTAAAATGCCGGGGCCTATTTTTTTTCACAGTCTGGGCCTGGCTACCAGTGCCAATTCTGTAAAAGCTTGTTACCCGTCAATCCAGCCTTTAAGTCAAACACTTAAGGGGTTATTTACTAAAGGAAAATCCACTTTGCACTGAAAGTGCACTTGGAAGTAAAGTCGATGTAGATCCAAGTGGGATATGCAAGGAAAACAGCAATTTAGCTTGCACGTGATAGGATGATAAAATCAGCAGAGCTTCCCCTCATTTCAGATCTACCCCTTAGATTGAGAGGGACTGCGCTTCCAAGTGCACTTGCAGGGCAAAGTGGATTTGCCTTTCATAAATAACCCCCTTAGTGCTGCTTTTCTGTATACTTGTTCTACTTTTTCTGAATAAGTTAAAGTACTGAAGCCAACGGCCCAGCATAATAGGCAACTAGCATTTTCAGATGAATGTAAATAAGGGAGCAATACTTCTTCAAAATACGCTTTCACATCAACTGGGCCCTACTCCAACATTGCAGCCTCTATTAAGGTCTATGGAGAACTTCTGTGTAGATGAAGAATCCGGCACAAAGGCAAACACTATAGAAGGTTGCCATTATCAGAAGTCATAAGCACTGGAGATAGAAGGGTGGGAAAAAAAGTTTCTTCAAAAGTGCATGCCAAACGGAAAAAACATTTTTCTCCCAAACATCCAAAGCACTCCAGTCTTACTGTCTGAGCCAACATAGTACCCTTGCAGGACTGAAATGCCACCCACCTAAGCCTCCATGCCACTCTGCCCCACTCCACATGCATACATTGGGTACCTTTTCCCAAAAACTCCCAAGAGAGAATGTCTACACACTATTTGGGGAAAGTTCTTGGGAGATTTGGGCAATGCCTGAACATATTGTACACTTAACAGGCTCCAGAGGAAAGTCTTACAAAGCCAGACACATGCAACTAAGGAATGGGTGTGGGCATTAGAATGTAAGCTCTGCTGGGACAGGGCTTGATGTGAAAGTAGTGGTTTCTAAAAACCTGTATAACATGACACCACTATACAAAAAAAACAAAAAAAAAAAAAACACACAGATCGTGAACAAAATGGATGCATTGCTTGCAGGTCATATTTCATTACAGAAAAATTTCAGGAAGTTAATACTTGTAAACACTTCCAGGAAAATAACGGAAATGAGGTCAGGCAGATTTATAAATGTACTCCAGTGTAAAGGAAACCTGTGCTGAGAGAATTATGGGCCTGCCGTTGCTGCCCTTATAGGAACGCCAGCCATCTCCAGCTTTATTACTTTGTGTCAATGACCTAGAACAAGCATGCAGATTAAGAAAAAAATAAAATCAACTCCTGATCTGCTTACCTACAGAACGGGGTCTAAGTACTGAAGCAATTGCACCAGCATGATAGCCAGACAACTAGCATTTTCAGAAGTCATCAGCAATAACCTTCATATTCTGACAAGTTTAAGTAAACCAACAAACTTCTCCAACTTGCTCCTTTTAGGTCAGTTAAAAAAGGCAATTGAAAACATTTTACCTGTTTAAAAAGTGTGAAGGAATACTTGGCGATCTTTCCAGAAATCTAGCAAAACTATCATAAGCTTCTGTTGGGCTGCCAATATGACTTTCATGATGGCAGCACCCGCTTTTGGATGTCTACACAAGGAAGGCATTTACAGGTAAAGAACATGCAAAATACACTGAATGCACATTGACATTAATGGCCGGGCGACAGGGCGATTTTAGGTCAACTAGTTAGTAAGAACTCAGGGTTCCCAAGTCACTTAAAGCCCATTGCCAGGAAAATCATGCCCAGCTCAGCTGCTCGTTAAAGATTGGCAGGCCCATGTAAATTTACTAAGGATTTACCATTTACAGAAAAACCTTGGATTGAGTGTAACTTGGTTTGAGAGCGTTTTGCAAGACAAGCAAATTTTTTTAAAATAAATTTTGACTTGATATACAAGCAATGTCTTCATATACAAGTAGCGCTACGTCACAATTGAGTATAAAAGAAAAAAAGACGCCTCTAAGTGTAGCAATATGGTTGCATTTAATGAAGGTACAACATTTAGCAACTCACATGGTTGATGATTAAGAGGCACATCTAAGTATGCAGGCACCCGGGGTAAAGCTGTCCACAGACCGTCCCCCACACTGCCATCAACATAGTCCCTTCCATGCTGTGCTCCACGAGCAGGTCAAGATTCACTTGCAGATCGCTCCACTGCAGCGCAGTTTTCCTTGTCACGATTGTAGCCCTACAGCAGTGAGAGGCGGCAGTGTGGGGGATGATCTACATGGACAGCTTTACCCCGGATGCCTGTATACTTAGGTGTGCCTCTTAAATCATCAACCATGTGAGTTGTTAAATCTTGTACCTTCATTAAATGTAACCATATTGCTACACTTAGAGGCGCCTCTGTTCTACACTTTATAAAAGACAGGTGCCAAGTGTAGCGGAAGTGGATTTTCCTTCTAATCACCTTGTGGGAGCTGCCATTTGTGGATAGATATTTTATGGTTACACAACCAATTGATAATCTTTATATGGACTATAAACTAAAAGGACTTATGAATAAATGGTTGGGAAACGATTCATCTGAGTTTCCATTATTTCTTATGGGGAAACTCCCTTTGATATACAAGTGCTTTGGATTACAAGCACGTTTCCAGAACAAATGATGCTCGCAATCCAAGGCTTTACTATACTCCTGAAAAAAATGGCAATGCACTTCCTGTGCCTAGGCACTTCTATGCCTTAAGCCTCACTGGTAGTCAGAAGCAGCAGTGCCTTAGATCTAATACTTTACATACAGCAGCGCCTGCAGCTATGGAATGAGATTTGCTGATGTTACAGTTGTGCTTCTCACCATTCTTGCTGGAGAGAAAACTGTACTGAATGACCTGCAGTGCAAGGATCTCCTCCCAGCTTTTGCAACATTCATCAGGACCTTTTTCAACTTCTCTGCCTCTTATAATCCAACATTGCAGGGGGTGCAGACAGGGCCAACTACAAAGCAAATTCCGTCCGGTTCATCAAAGTGTCAAAATTTGCTCTGTAAAACCAGCTTAAAACCCAAGTGAACGGCTCCAAACGAAACCTCAAACTGTGCTTGCCTGATGACGCATTGAGATCTGTAAATGAAGTTTATGCACAGCCAAAAAAAAAAAAAATCCTTCTAATGATTGGAAGAGAACACTAAAGCTCAAGCCGCAGGCTCTATAGATTATGTAATATTCATATACACTCACCCAGCCACTATTAGGTACACCTTTGCTGGTACCGGGCTGGACTACCTTTTGCCAGTTAGAACTGCCTTAATTCTTCATGACAGATTCAACAAAGTGTTGGAAACATTCCCCAGATTTGTTCCTGTTGACATGATAACATCATGCAGTTGCTGCAGATTTGTCGGCTGCACATCCATGATGTGATTCTCCCGTACCACCACACCCCAAAGGTGCTCTATTGGATGAGATCTGGTGAGTGTGGAGGCCATTGAAGTATAGTGACCTCATTGTCATGTTCAAGAAACCAGTGGTGAGATGATTTGAGCTTTGTGACATGGTGTATTATCCTGTTAGAAGGAGCAATCAGAAGATGTGTACATTATAGTCAAAGGGATGGACATGGTCAGCAACAATACTCAGGCAGGCCGCAGAGTTTAAATGATGTGCAATTAGTTCTAAGGGCCCCAAAAGTGTGCCAAGAAAACATCCCCCACACCATTACACCACCATCAGCCTGAACTGTTGACAAAAGGCAGGATGGATCCTGCCTTGATCCAGTTTCATGTTTATGACAAATTCTGAGCCTACCATCTGAATTCCACAGCTGAACTAGAGACTCAGACCAGGCAAAGTTATTACAATCTTCTACTGTCCAATTTTTGTGAAGCTGTGTGAATTTTGGCCTCAGTTTCCTGTTCTTAGCCGACAGGAGTGGCACCCAATGTGGTCTTCTGCTTGCTGTAGCCCATCTGCTTCAAGCTTCAATGTGTTGTGCATTTAGAGATGATAGTCTGCATACCCTGGTTGTAAAGAGTGGTTATTTGAGTTACTGTTTATCATCTCATGCCAGTCTACCCTTTCTCCTCTGACATCAAGGCATTTTCATCCGAACTGCTGCCGCTCACTGGATATTTTCTTTCGGACCACTCTCTGAACCCTAGAGATGGTTATGCAGTTTTTGGATATACACAGACTAGCCTGGACGGCACCAACTATGCCATGTTCAAAGTCCCTTAATTCTCTTTCTTTCCCCATTCTGATGCTCAGTATGAAATTCAGCAAGTCATCTTCACCACGTCTAGAAGCCTAAATGCATTGAGTTGCTGCCATGTTATTGGCTAATTAGCAATTTGTGTTAGCAAGCAATTGAAGAGGTGTACCTAATAAAGTGGGCGGTAATGTATATGTATCCAACATGAAGTGTTTAGTCCTGACCATAACAGACCAGAAAAATACGTACAAAATAAATTTCTATTGCCTTTAAGACAATTGTGTGAATGGCTGTCCAAAAAAAAAAAAAAAAATCCACCAGGGAAGTACATTGCACACAAACCAAGGATTCTTGTAAGAGATTAAGGAGATACTGTAATCAGCTCAAGGCTTCATGGCTCAGTCTATAAACAGATTCCCACTATGCCTGGCACAGATAAACAAGCCCACTGTTACACTTGTGGCTGAACCAACCAGATGTTAATCCGGTTATACCAAAACCCAATGCTGGGATCAAAAGAAAACGGACAAATTTTGTTGACAAAGTAGTAACATTTCAGTTTCTGCAGGAAGGCTAGATAAGCAGCCTTTGATAAGAGGTGGGTTACTGCCACAGCTCACTCAACTAATGGTTTAGCAAGGCAAACGGACTACTGAACAGTAGTATGTGCTATAAAACAAAAAATAAACACGCACGTGCGCCGTAGCCTGGCCTTGTCTCTTAGTGTCAGGAATTTTCAAGTCAAACAAACCGTAAATCACAAAACATGACTATCATTTTGGGGGATAGCTCTAAAAACCGCTGACTTTCTTTCATAGCTACCTGCCCAAAGTTATATAGTTAATACTGCTGCTGGTGGCATCGGAGTACACACACCTGTTCATTTGTACCATATAAGCTTTCATGTAGAAAAAAAATTAAATAAAGGGAAGAGGAATTGGTGACTGGAGCATTCACTGACTTTGTGGCTAACTACAGTAAACAGAAAAATATAAAAAAAAAAAAAACAAACAAACAAAAAAAAAAAAAAAAAAAAAAAAAAGAACACCCTTATAATGCTAGAATGGACACGCCAAACAAGAGCTCATGAGAGACACATGAATGGAGTTATCTGCATTTGACTTGTGTTAATGTTTCCAATTTTCAAAAAAAATTATTGATTAGCCATTTCAGAAGACAATAAGTCTACAGCAAAACTTTTCCAACATTAAAAGTGCTTGGTAACTATTAGGGAAGGCATGTGTTAACGCTATATAGCGGCACAGCAAAAACCTGACCATATAGAAGACCAAACATTGCTTAGGTAAGTTATCAATACGCTGAAAACAAACTGTTGCACTAAAACAAAGATCATAAAATGAAAACAAAAAATTCAAATTCAGGGTAATAAAACATTAATACCAAAAAAAAAAAAAAAAAAAAACAAAAACAAAAAAAAAAAAAAACCACAAAAACAAAAAACACACAAAAACAAAAAAAACTCACAACAAAAAAAAAAAACACACAAAAACAAAAAAACACACAAAAACAAAAAAACACACAAAAACAAAAAACACAACTCAAAATCCACGTATGCAACCTAATCTTCCCTGAAGAATACCAAAATCAAGTTCTCTATGCGCGCGCGCACAAAGACACACACCATTTCATGAAAAAAGCAGAGGAACAAAAAAAAAAAAAAAAAAGGGTGGGTCAGGCACATAACAGGATTCAGGCGTGGCCCCGAGTATACATGGTGCGACTTCTTTTCAGACCCTTCGTGTCATTATTTCCATGTTATCCAGTGCTTGTGAAGGATGAAATCATTTTTTTTTTTATATAAAAGATAATGTTGAAGATGCCCATGAGACAACTTAACTGCTGGGAGATGGTAATTAAAGCCATAAGGGTCATCACCTGATCAGGACAAAAATCGGCTCAAAAGGGAGATCACCTTATCGCCACAATCTAAGATCTTAATGTCTGTACACACAATTAACATCAACTGTCGGCTCTAAAGACACAAGCAACCAACACCTGATTGGTTTGTAATGATACATCAAGGTAATCCTTTTTTGCCATATATTCATTATAAGCTTTGCAAAAATGATATGAAATTAAAAGACACAACAGAGGCAAGGCTACAGTGTATGTTAAAGACTGACGCACCAAAACTGCTTTCTTTCCCCAGCCAATTTAAAGTAAACTTTTTTTTTTTTTACCCAACAAAAAACAATCACTCAACCAATGCAAGACCAAAAACTCCAAAAGAATTCCAAGGCATCTTCACATTAACCTGCATGAGATGGTTATACTTTGACAAACGAATGTCATGAATACAACATACTTTGATACATTCTACAGAATTTTGCATTCCAGTAAAAACGTATGGAGCAATAAGTAGTTCATGACAATATTTAAAAGTGGTGGCTGCGTTGCTCCCAGCAACAAGATGTGTTCTATCCTGATCTGGAAGAACATTTTTTAATCTTAAAGAGAAATAACGGGCAATCCACTGGAGAGGTCTGGAAAAACGTTAAAAATAAAAATCTGCTTTAGACCTTGAACAAAACTTGAGTACACCAACTTGATCAGCAGCATAAGAATTATAGGTTGTATAACAACTTACTTGCATTCCCCGGGAACAGCGCATCCACCATGCAACAAGTCACAGCCCTGCTTACATATAGCTGTAAAATAACAAAAGAAAATGGGTTACATGTGTGGGTTTTATATGCCAGTTAAAAACTATTCACAAAAAACACGAGCATTTATTTTTTTCAAATAAGATTTTTTTTTTGGTTTTTTAAAAAGGAAAAAAAAAAAAAATGAATACCCCCCCCTGCCGATCACTCCGTTCTGACAGCTCCCGGAGCAGAGAGCTGCAGACCGTCAGTCACAGTTCTCTGCTCTGCCCCCTCCTCACTCATTGGAGCGCTGGGCTGTGGAGGGGGTGGAGTGGCAGACTCAGGCTCTCTGGTCCAGGCACTGGGCAAATCCCAACTTCCATAGTTGTAATGATGTGGTGCCTGGATCGACATCAGCAGAGAGTGAACTTCAGCCCGCTGTCTGCTGAAAATGGGTCACAGAACTGCACTCCTGTGATCCATAGGAAAAGTACAGGCAAATGAGCTTTGACAATAATTCTTTAAGAACAAATCTTGATTGTAACCTGGGGACTGCCTGTACACCTCTAAACGCCACTTTGCGGTTTCTCCTGGGTACAAATATTTATTTGCAAACGCCACTTGACCTATGTACAAGTCTTGGCCTAGGATCCAAACGGTATCCAAGAGCTCAGTTTGAAGACCAGCAGGTATCGTGCAGACACTGATGGTCGACTGCAATTCAGTACTGTTGCAAACAGAAAATAGAATAAAAATTCAGAGCAGGTAAAAATTGAGTTCACACTTTGAAAAGCCTACCTTGTTTACATTCTTCCCCCATCCAGCCATCCATGCAAGCCTTGTTGCCGTAATGGTCACAGGTATAGTGGCCAACAAAGTCATCCCTTGGCCGGCAAAGCTTGTTGCACATTACGCCATAGTAATTTTCATCACATTTGACTCTGATTTTCACATCAAAGTGGGCAACATGGCCCTGCAGAACTAAGGGTGTCCACTGGTCTTCAGGGTTGATGACTCCGGCATGAGGAACACGGTCGATCAAGAGGCTCTCATCTAGAAGATATTATTCAAGTTAAATGGTGCAAATAATTTGGTGTCTTACATTTAATTTAGTAATAAGAAAAAAAATTGTGTGTGGTTCTCAATCATTATAGTCTTAAGACCAAAGTGTCCTAACCCATTACAAATAATTTGTTAGTATGGTAAATAGTAAAGTATGGTCTCCTATATTTTGTAAATCATCCCTCTGTTTTGGAGCTACATTTCTCATGATCCTCAACTACACTGCGGGGTGTATGAGCATCATGGGAAAAGTAGTTCAAACACATCTGGGGTGCCAAGATTCACCATAACTGCACTAGGGCAGAAAAAAAGCCATACTGAAATCTGACTGGTCTCCATGGGGAATGCCATCTCGCAGCTGCTGTGCGGTTTGGAAATCAACATATCAAACCCAAGTATCAGCACTGGGTGCTCCATCCTTTGAAGTTCAGCCAATGAAAATGCTTGATGCATATGCAATTTCCCTGATCTCAGATACAGGATAAAGCAGGCCACCACTCTGGCTGGCCATCGGGCAAAAAAATAAAAAAAATAAAAAAAAGTCCCAATATTCAGTTCAACTTGGGAAGAGAATGAGGCCTGTCCTTTAGGTTAGAAGTGAAGGGAAACTTCTCTGGGAGAACTGTAAAACATTTTATGTTTGTACTTTACACCAGTGTTTCTCAACACCAGTCTTCAAGGCGCCCAAACAGGTCATGTTTTCAGGATTTCCCTCAGATGAAACGGCTGTGGTTGTTACTAAGGCAGTGAAACTGATCAAATCACCTGTGCAAAATAATGGAAGGACCGAAAACATGACCTGTTGGGGCGCCTTGAGGACTGGAGTTGAGAAACACTGCTTTACACAGTTAAGCCTCAATTGTAGAGATTTCCTCTCATGTTCGGTCCTTGTCTGTGTTCCTATTTGATAGATTTTGTGTTGCGTTACAACAAAAACCTGACAGTTTGTATTACTTTCCAATTCATTTCAAAATGAAAAAGTTAAAACCTTTTGGTCAGAGTTCTGTTTAAAGCCATTAAGATGCAACCTTGTATAGCCAACTCAATTTTGTGAAGATACCACAATTCAGCAGGCACAAAACACCATACACAGTTCATAAACACGAAGTTATAATGGAGTTGAGGTTCTTTTGTTGGAATCTGCTCTTATTTCATCTATTTAAACAAAAAAAAGGCATTTCCTAGTCAACACTATGAACAGGATACAGACTGTCCAGCTCACCCTGCATTCTCAGACTGTTCCGTTTCCTATAACTTGTTAAGGACAGAACAAAACATGAAGAACTTTAGATCCTTAAATCTGGCTATGTGGCTGTGCATTTATGTTTTTGCATGCTTGCAGAGGAGGAGATCCCGACTGTAAACTCGTGCCATTTTCTGAGGGCACAGTATAGAAACAGACATGTGGTAGTCTAATCAACGTTGATCTTACCTACAAAATTATCTATTGGCTCTTGGATAAAAAAAAAAAAGCAGACAGGATGTCAGAAAAGCATGCAGATGTAAGTGAGACTATGCAGAGTGCATGGCCAACGCTAGATTTCCTGGGCATTAAATGCTAGAGTAGGCCCATATCAAAATAAAACATTATCTACAGGGCAAGGATACCAAGGGTACAGAGTGGAGTGTAGTAAAGTTGAACTTCAGGTAAACAGTCAATACTAATCAAATAGAAGCATTTTTGAATGGCAAAAAGCCTAGAATATTTTTTTTTTTTTTGCGCTGCAGTATCAAGTAGTTTACACATTTGTAGAAACACTAATGACTCTTGCTGGCCATCCCATCAGAAAACAAATTAGTCAGCATGGATGCTTTTAACAGCAGCAAGGCCATGCCAGCTAATGTTTCTGGGTAACTTAGATACACAGTCTGAATAAAAATGAAGTCCAACCGGTCAAAGTTAAATTAAGGCATGGTCAAGAAGAGTATTGTGATCTGCTGAAGAGGTAATGAATACCTGCACGTTTTATGCAGGCCATACACTGAGCAAGTTACTTTCCTGCAACCACAGGCAGTGTTGACACAGGAATCCCTTCCGCCAAGTCATTTTATTCTCCCAGTGGGGCAAGACAGCGATTTTTTGATATACCAGCTGCTAGCAATAATCACATGTAAAATCCGGCAGGCTAGTTGTACTCACATTGAGCGATCAACTTGGTACATTTGGCCTGCCCATACATGGTTTGAATCTATTGCCGGCCTTACACTTACACTTTTCATACTTGGGATGCAAGATTCACTTGGATGCAGCTTTTATGTAGCATCAACAAGCAGATTTGAGAGGGCAATAAACTACATAGGAAGATCATTTAAGAAACCAAAGACAACAAGATCCAATGGGTTTATTGGTACCCAGTAATACCCACACAACGTTACTTTGTACAGTCTATGTTATTTTATAAGTGCCTATAAATCATCTTGGCAAGTTATGTTTGTGATCTGTGCATCTCTAATCGGGTTAGGAGTATAGGTTTCCAGAGAAGGACGACATTTTTTGGGCTTGTAAAGAAAGTTTCCTACTGTGTCCCAAAGTAAGGCCCCCTTGACACAGGTGCCTCTGAAGCAGGATCTGCTTGCTCAGTAGGGGATCTCTCCATTGATTCCCGCTGAGCAGGCAGAAGACAGGTCCACGTCTACTCCGCTATGCAGAGCAGACATGGACACAGCCCGCTCTTGTCTATGGGGCAAACAAATGGTAACAAACTGCCTGTTCGTTGCCATCCTATCTACCAAACAGATGTGAAAACAGGTCCCCCATCCACCTGTTTTTGGTGGATAGGATGTTGGACAGGTGTCTGCCGACACCTGCTGTTCCATAGAGTACAATGCACGGTCCCATCATGTCCACCTGTAAAAGGAGGACCTGATGGAATTGACTGTGTGAAAGGGGCCATATAGAAGTAAATGACTCCAGGCAAGAAGACAATTAACTCAAGTAATCTGTACATTTATCAGAACTTTTTAAATGTCCACTGGTGTGAATGGCTGGCCTATTAATTTCCTCACATACATAATGCATCTTAACATGGATTAACACAATATATTGGCTTGGTTTTATATAGAACTTTTGGGAGGCTTGGGACACCTTTCCTTTGAATGCAATTAAACAGCTGACCAAGCCAGCCCTCTCCAGAGGGTCCTCCGACCTGAGGCCTAACAAAGCTGATGACATCATCCAGGATGTGACGGCTTCCTGTACATTCTTTCTACTTGATACCTTCCTGAAAACAGCAATAGACTTACTTTTTAGCCAAGGACAGAGGGAAGAAGCTGCAGGACAATTTAAGAAATATTTTAGGATTATATATAGCCAGTAGCTAAGGTTACTTATATACATAAAAGGATCTGTTTTTTATTCCAGTTGATCTCTATTATGGTAACAAAATCTGAAGGGAATTTACAGACGCAACAAATTGCCGTTTACAGGGTTACTGTAATCTTTCTTTGGTCAATGTTAATTAAGTCTGAAAATACAAACACCACTTCTGTTAAGGTTCAAACACCAAGTAAAAGTAGAGGTTGACCTTTGGGTAATAAGTAAGCACAGATCAATCAACTAAGGAGAAACCACCTTACACGTCCCAGTAAACATCTTAAATGGTGGAAATGTGGACAAGAGATGTCAGTTATGGGACAGAGGTGGACTTGGGTACAACCGACCTGCCGTTCTCTTGCAGTGTACAAGCTCAGAATGTTGGAGGAGGGGTAGGATGGGAATAGAAAGGCACTCATTACTGGTCTTGGGGTCAGCTGCAACAGTTTAAAGATGAAGCCAATGAGAGCAGTGCTGCAGGGGGGGGGGGGGGGGGACACCCATCAGGGAGACAACCCAAAAGCAAGGAAAAGAGACCCCCCCCCCCCAAAAAAAAAAACACTTAGAAACTAAAACAAAGGTTAGTGCATTTATGTTAGACTATTGTAAAGGAGCATCATTTCAGTAAAAAAGAGGGGGGGGGGGGGTTACTATCACTTCAAAGTGGAGTTCCACTAATTTTTGCGTTTATTAAAAGTCAGCAGCTACAAAAAAAAAAAAAAATGTGTAGCTGCTGACTTAACACTCCCTGTCCCTCGGTCCAGCGATGTGGCTGCCTGAATCCTTGCTTCCCTCCTCTGTGGCACCAGCAGTAGGTGGTGCAATCTTCTGGGACCTGTGATGTGTCCCAGAAGATTGTGAAGGGAAGGCGAGAGGAGGAGAGCGGAAATGAAAGCAGGTACTCGTCAAAACTACTTACCTGTGGCATATTGGCGGGGGGGGTGCTTAAAGCAGAACTTCCCCTTTTGCCTGGAGCTCCGCTTCATATACCAAAAGTCACAAAGAAAATAATTCCACTGTGCACCAAATCCCTTTGCAAACTCTTGATGTCAGCTTGTAAAATATAGCAGTGACCGCACTGCAATGCATGTAGCCTGTCCAGAAAGCAGAGTTGTGGGAGGGACCAGGAAGGCTCCACCCACTACAGGCTGCCTGCAGAAAACTACAGGAGGGGGCGGAGACAATACCAATCACCCTGCACAAAGAGCAGCAGTGACTGGTCTTAATACAAGAAGCTTCTGCACAGAGGCAAACTTTCACACTGGATTAATGCACAGATCTTGGGGGAGAAGATACAAAAAGCACCCCAAGATTCAAGCAAAAAACAAACATGCCTCTATTTGGACCACATTTACTTATCCTGGAGTTCAGTTTTGAAGCAGATTCATGGAGCTGGTGATGGGGTTAGCCTATATAAATATGAGCTTATATACACACTTTCTTACTAAACTGCAAGTGAAAGACAAGCTTAATGATACAATTTACAAGACAGTACAAACTACTGAAATTTTGAGGAAAAGGGAATTCATGTAAAACAGGTTTTGCACAAGAAAAATTCTTACTCTTGCTGTATCCATTAGGAGACAAATTATGATTACACCATCACAGTGCAGTATTGTGGTTGTGAAAATAGCCACATCCCAATTGATAAGGACAAATTAAATGGCTGGAAAACATGGACTTTATAGGCACCGGATATTAAAATGAATATATTATAATAAATTAATGAAAAAAAAGACAGACATTCATAAAACCAGCAATTAAAATGTATATAATCAGATCAGGCTACTAGTGTATTCAGATGACCCAGACCAATCCCATAAGGATAATACAACAGCAACCGGCTGAATGAAGACTGGAAGAGTCCAGGAGAGATCAAAGTAGTCTGCTATAAGCTCAACATGTTTCACAAAAATTTGCTTCCTCAGGAGCTTGAGTGAGTATTCTAGGATTTATAATTACATACAATGGGGTGGAGAGTGTCAATAAAATGAAACTACTGTCTGTTAGGAAAGCCAACAGCGCTCCAAAGGCTTCTATCCCACATAGCCACAGCATTAACATCCTTCTAAAGCAGGAGAGGAGGGGATCATGGCATACAGTCAGCTATAGATCCAATCAGATGGTTAGTCGCCAATAGAGCCACTATCCGTGACAGCATATGCCTTAATGAGCTATATATATATATATAATATATAAATATATATATATATATATATATATATATATATATATATATATATATATATATATATATATATATATATACACACACACACACATACACATATATATATATATATATATACACACACACACACACACATACATATACATACACACACACACACAATAACACTGCGCAGTAATCAAAGAACTCAAAAAAAAGCTGCCAACACGCTAAAACTTTTTAGCTGTAGAAACGTCAAAGTGTAAAGTGTAAGCGCTAAGCATATGTGACTGCAAAAGTCAATAAAGATGACTCAAAATAGTGAAACTTAAACCTAATATGATGTGTACATATAACTATAATCTATTAGTGAAACATGACCCCAAATCTGAGGATAACAACTCCAAAAAAAACAAAGAATAAAATAATGAATATATAGGCAATAAAGTCCATATATTGATAAAGATAAACGTGCAGATGTGAGTCCCAGCGAACTTCGGTGACAACAAGAGATCCGTGACGGCATATGCCTTAATGCCTTCCAGTGATAGGCGGCTGTTATTACCGTATTAATATAATCCAGATTTGGTATTATCCTTATGGGATTGGTCTGGGTCATCTGAATACACTAGAAGCCTGATCTGATTATCTACATTTTAATTGATGTTTTTATGAATGGCTTTTCATGAACGGATACTAATAAATGTTACTATCGGGTGCCTTTACAAGTCCATATTTTCAGTACTTTCATAACAACCATGGCACATTGATATCACTGGTTCATTTTTAAGCTAGCATATGCAAAGTGCCAAATATTAATCAGTAAAACAGCTACATCTTCATCAGATCTAGGGCTGCAACTAAAGATTATTTTCATAATCGATTAGTTGGCCGATTTTTTTTTTTTTTGTGATTAATCAAAACAAAGTAATTTTGTTGCGATTTGCATTTTTACTTTTTTTTGGCCAATTTGTTGTTGGGCAGATTAAAAAAAACAAAATTGCTGCAAAAAATGCATTACATGCTTTTCTGCAGCTTCTCCATTGAAGTATATTGAGCCAAAAAAACAAAAAAAAAATAGCACCGTTTTGCATAAAAAAAAAACAAAAAAAAAAAACACCTCGTCTTTTCCAAATACGCAGCAGCTGAAAAAAATCATGGATGTGAACGTGTCCCATAGGAAACCATGTAAATGAACTGTAGTGTGTTTCTGCAAAAAGCACCAAAAAACAGAGGTGTGACCCAGGCCTAAGATGTTTAGTAACATAATGGGGTTAAACTAAAATTAGTACAAAAAGAGCAAATAATCGCCCTGTAAGGGGTTCATTTTTTACTATGGGACAGTGAAAGTAATATTTACAGTAGCAATTTGCTCTTTTTGTACTATAAAAGGGATAATTTAAGTTTTTTTCTAACCCAATTAGGTTACTGGCCGATTAATCGATTATGAAAATAGTAATTAATTTCATAATCTATTAGTCGTCGATTCATCTATATTTCAGCCCTAATCAGATCCAGTCAGCTTTTAAAAGGGGCTTTCTAAACTGTAGGCAATTTATGGGAACAAGTCAAAATCCATCCCATGGATGCAGTTAATATTTGAATTTTATGAAGAATGACCAAAGCAAGACACGAGCAGGTGCTGCATTCCCATGGGACGGAGAAGGTTTAGTTACACAGGCCAGGCAAAGTGGAATTTTCTCCAAATCTAAGCTCCATCACCCTAAATGCCTCGCAAACTGGGGACCACCGTGCCTCATTGGTCAAGAGACCTGTAATTGGCCCTTAAATGCCAAATCAGTGCTTTAATGAGAGATACTAAGCTTTAACGAGACCTTGTCACATCTATTGCAACTAAACACAAGATTGCAATCTGTATCAAAATCCTTCCATCGCTGCAGCAGGGAGCCCTTCTGTAATTTCTAATCAAAGACATCAGCCTGGCAATTCAGAAAACCAACATTTCCGGGGGTGTCAGATTGTGACTTATGCAGCTCCCCCATTGCTTACATAATCAGCGTTTCTGCTGAAAGTACGAACATTTCATAAGCTCAAACTGTAAGCTTCACAGTACACAAGGACAGTGGGCTTACTATACATCGGCTTTCAATACTGATCTTATGACATTTAAGTTCTTCCAGCAGAGAAACAGATGGCATAGGGGCTGCCAGCAGTACCAAAGGCTTGAAAGCCGACAATGCAGAACAGTATTTTGTTCTGAATTTCTGGGGAGATATCCTTATTCAGGTCTCAAAACTGCTGTAAGAAGCAGCCCTTCTACAAGTACACCTAACAGATGACCCTGATCGGTTTCGTTGTGAAGATGGGCTGAAGTGACAGGGTCTCTTGAAAGGTGAGAAGAATGAATGACGCAACCAAGTTTTTGCATGCCAACGTTCCTGACAAAAACAAATCATGAATATGAATTAGCTCACATGGTATAAGGATCTACTCACCCACTTTAGTGTCATTGTCCCAGTCCCAAGCCTCCAAAATTAATGTAAATGATCTCTGAAAAAAAAAGAAATCATATTACTAAACAAAGCCAAATAGAAATAAAAAAAACTATATTCAAACAATGAAATTTACATATATGTATAAGGCTCTATTTACACTGGACATCAAAGTTGCACGACAGCTCGTTCCCCATGTTATCCCAACGATAACCATATATATATATATATATATACGCCACTTAGTTGCAGCAACTTTAAAGTAGTTCTTGCAGCGACTTTCATGCAACTTCTGAGGGTTAACGTTGAAGTCTATTGCCCTCAAGCTGCATGAAAGTCGTACCTGAAAAACATACAATGCAACTTGTGTGCGACATTTGTCCGTTATCACTGGTCAAAGCCAAAGCTGTACTCCAAAGTTGGTGCAACTTTGGAGTCGTACAAGCGTGAACGGGGCCTAAATGATTCAAGGTTAGAACCGTACTTCAGGCAAACCACAAAATTAAAGAGAAAACCAAACAACAAAAAATAAACCAAACACCTGAGGAGGTTAATTCAAAACTCCAAAATACTTTACCAAAACAATAAATTCAATAAAAACGTTTTAAACAGATTTCCTAAATGAAACAAAACATTGCCGTTCGGCAAACTCAAATAGCACATACAATGAGAGAAGGTAAAGCAAGGTATTATGGGATTTTGAGCATTATTTTAACTTTTTTTGGTCAGCCTATACTTCTTTAAAAGCCAATGTTACCTTTTTAGACCATGGAACACACATGCATATTTAAGTTTAGGTGTAACATGGTGGAAAACCTCAGGCAGTGCACAGGGGTTTTTCTCCCTTGCACAGTTGTGTGGAGGAAGATCTTTGAATGAATTGCTATTCCCATGTGCGGCTGCGACTTGTAGTTCTTAATGGAACACAAGTGTGGTGATCGCTGCACTCAGACCATTGACATTTCCTTCACCTCTCTAACTTTGAAGTCCAAACCTTGGGTCAGTAAAGCAGCTGGTGGAAGACTTGCAATCCCATAAAAAAAAAAAACAAAAAAAAAAAAAAAAAACGCATTTTTTTTCTGCAATTGTTGGTAAAAAAAAATTCCCTGCAAAAGGTGAACTTATCCTTTTTAGCCAAATTCTAGAAGTTCTAGAATTCTAAAAGCAAAAGTCCCTCCTGTTATGGGATGATAGGTCTCCAAACTGTGTTCCTATCGTACGATACCATGCACACCTGGTTGAGACTATAAACAGTCATGTCAATACATCTTAAGCAGGCATGTGCCTATTGTCACCATCTGGTCCAGAGCATCAATGTCACCAGAGCTCAAGCAAATGCACATAAACAGCAAGTGACAGCACATGGACTATAGCCGACTGCTTCTTTCTAGTGACTGCACAGCAAAGAATTATTGGGATTCCTACAGCAAGATAGGAGCAACTATATTATAAAGTAATACCTGAAGCACAAGATAATAAAAATGGCTTCAGCCAAGGCCAATTCAAAGGTTTATCAAGACAGAACAAAATCAATACACGACACATCCATTAGGTTGCTAAGAGCTTTTATATAAGGGTTATAACTCAAATGGTGACAACTACCAGATCTAAACTGTCTAGCTCAGAGATTTACAAATCCTGGATGGTTTCCATGTCATCCTGAGGAGTATTCAGTGATATAATGCTAGATTGCAAGCAAATGGGGCATTTCAAAAAGGCAGCAGCTGTTTATGGGATCATACATTGGAAACAAAGGGCTATAAATGTCCATCCATTGGGCTATGACTGTATAGTAGCATCTAAATCATAGCGAAATTCATTACATCTTGCATGGCGCCATAAAATAACAGCCCCAAGGTAGCACCAATAAATTACACCCACACAGTGCTTTTTCGAAATCACTACACGATTCACTATAAATCCAGTATGGACAGCTTCACTATAGAAAACTATACCTCACGAGCAACCTAAATTCCTCTTGGACAGATGATGTCAATAACGGCAACAAAGTAACAATCGTAGAGGGAAAATAAGGGTAACACATTGGTGTCAGACAGCAATGTTGATGACATGACTTATCGAGAGCCCAGACAGTCAAGTGAAACTGTGCCAACTGGGCAAACACTGCTGGAAACAAAATGCCAGGTGCTCCAAGCAGTGGTCTTCAACCCTGTCCTCAGGGCCCACTAAAAGGCCACGTTTGGAAGACAAGTGAAATACATCACATGTGATATCATTTGCTGCTCAGTGATTGCAGTATTCTAGTCTGCATCCCCCAAGGTAATACATAAAATCTGGCCTGTTAGTGGGTCCCGAGGACAGCCATGATGACCAATGAAAGTGCTACAATGACCATCAGATTACAAAAGGTGACTGAATAGTTACTGCTGTCAGAGGTAACACTGTCTAGCCAGCAAAAACATTTAACACGTTTTCAAACTTGTTCTAGCTCAGTAAATCAGACTGAGGATGGATGGTAGGACTGCCAGGGAACTCACAGGTTCATCAGAAGGGGAGCTTTTAATAGCAGCTTCCACTATCTCACCTTGGCAGATTAACTTTAGGTAGATTCATATATTTCAAGACAAATTCCAGGCTGTTTAAATTTGAAGTCCATGCAAAATCTAAAATAACTGCATTTATGGACACCAGAGATCCAACACTAATCTCTATCGGTGTAAAGAAAGAAAAAAAAAAAAAAACAACAAGTATACATACCTTTTTGGAAGCCAATGTGTCCCGCTCCAACCAGATCCCATGTGGAGCTGTCAGCCACGGTTTCACCCCACTCTTTTCCTAACCTTAAGAAGATCCAGAAGAAGTGCTCCAGTGTGTTTTTGATGCGTTTTATAGCGTTCCAGTGCAGGAAAAATGCAACATGTTCTACTTTTGTTTCTGGAACTGGAACGCACTGGAACTGCAAGTACTGGTGTGAACTATGCCATTGGAAATCATATACCCTACTTTCCATTTTTTTTTTTCCCCACTGCATCAACAAACGCACTGGACTGCATGTAGTGTTAACTGGTCTTAAACTAAAAAGTCCCTACCTGTTCTATAAAGTGCAGGATAAGGACAAGGAAAGAGCACAGGTCACCGCCTGGCAGGGATGGTGTATGCCATGTCCAAGTAGGGGCTGGATGGGACAGAGCCACCCTGGCCAGCTCGGGTACCTGGTGTCTGTGCAGCAGGCACTGCCTTACCCAACTCACCTGGTGAGCAGAGAGTGCCTGGAGCGAAGCTGCAGCCTGGGATTTGAGGGGGGGGGGTCAGGAGCAGGCAGGAAAGAGGGGGGCCGAGTTGCTGCACCATTGGCACCACTCTACACTTAAGTATGGAGGCCAACCGGAACAAGCAATGGCTGTGGAGGTCACTGGAGACAACATCCCCAGAAATGTTTATTTCAGCATGAACTTTCCAAGCACTGAAGGGGAGTTCAGCCAGTGGGAAGGGTAGGTCTTCATTTATATTCTGCAGCGATACTAAATCCCATCCCTTCTCATATATGTGAATTGGATGCAATTTGAACACATCTGATTCGCATTACAAGCGAACCTGCAGCCTTTTCAATGGAGCTGGTTCACATATGTGCGTGCCGACCACAATGTGTTTTTAATAAGAGCCTGGCAGGGATTTTAGCAATTTCCATTGTCATACACTTTTACAATTTGCACCTGAACTGCTAAACAAATTCACACCCGAGGGGGCCGACAACCAGCTGTTAAAACCAGACCACACAGGTCACTAAAAATTTGCTACGAGTAAGCGCTAGGCTCAGCGTGAAACGCGTCAGAAATTTTTGTCTTTTTCTCCTTTTGTTGTTATTTGTGTGATGTGAGGTTATTTTAGTTTGAAGAAATAAAAGGAATTTTTTACTTTTCATCTGATCTGGAGTGCGGCTGTCCAGAGTTTTGTTCATTCAACTAAAAATAGGTATCGGTAATTGGTATCGGTGAGTACTTGAGAAAAAGTACTCGGTCTACAAAAAAAAAAAAAAAAACCTGGTATATGCATCCTTAATATTCTGTACTCCCCTTACTCAAGGAACCCCTTCCTCCAGGGGTTTGTAGGAGTTCCTTGAGCGGTTAAGCAGAGTTTAAGGTCCAGCATTTCTTAGCAAAGCCAGCAGCCTGACACCAAATATCTTTTTAGCTGTCTTTAAGGGTGGCATTCTGAGCACCACTTTAAGTGGGACATTCTTCCCATTGACCACCAATATAAGGAGCATTGTTCCTATTGAGCCCCGATTTGGTTTTAGTAAGGGTTCCTCGAGGCATGAAAATTACATTTTTGAGGTTCCTCTAGGGTTAAAAGGTTGACAAAGCCTACTTTAATACATAAAACTCCAGGTAGGATCACACATTTCAAAATTTGAAAGTAAAAAAATAAAAAATAACCCTACACAGTGCAACCATTCAAAACATGTTCCCTATAAAAAACATTTCACATTTCCATTTAACAAGCACGTCTTTAGTCTGTTTTTAAAGTGCATGTAAATCCCAACAACTTCTCTTATTTGCTTCCTTCTGGCCTGTTAAATATAAAACCGATAACAGCACAATGCTTCCAAAGGTATCAGTGCAAAAAATTGCAGCAATTCACAACTGTTCTGTGCCGGAGACCATTTAGCCCTCATGGTTCTCGTCTTTGACTACAATTCAATTAGTACCATCATTGTAAATAAGGATGACAGTGGGAGTGGATGAGTAGTTTATAAAAAATGGGCAGGGCTGACAATCCGTCCACAATAAGAAATCAAGTGTTGAGGGCATTTCTGGCAGCTCAACAGGCATGTTTCTACACTTGCAGGATCTTTAACCATTTCATGCCTACGCTATAGCCGAAAGACAGCTACAGCACAGCTCCTGTTCTAGGACGGCATCCTTCCAGAACCACCCCCCCCCCCCCCCATCGCACGCACCTCTGGGGAGCACATCTGGCACGCTCGGTGATTGCTGTAAAGGGCCAATCACAGTGGCCCTTTACTATGTAATCAGCTGTGTCCAATCACAAGTGATGACATGTAAAGAAACTTGCCAGTTAGCAGCATTTCCTTTCACGCTGTTAGACCCCATTCACACTTGAGCGTTTTGTAGCTTTAAGCCTGAAGCTACCAAGCGCTAGAGGGGAAAAAAAATCTTATTCTCAATGGAGATGGTTCACATCTCCACTCCATGTCGCCTGAAGCCGGACGCCTGATGCTCAAACAAGTTCCGGACCCTTTTTTGTCGCTCAAATTGAGCAGATTTGGGCGTTTTTCTTCTTTTAACATTGGTGACCTTTTGCCCGGCACAAAATCGCGGTAAATTTGCGCAATTTTCTGCTTGAAAACGCTATGCTCAGGTGTGAATGCAGCCTTAGAGTGAGGACAGCTGGTAAGTGCCAAGTGTCATGGGGGAAATATTTACACAGATCAGTGTCAGTGCACATTTTATTTGCCAAATTTTATAAACAGAAAAATGTGAATGCAAATAAAAATTTTAGAAAACAAATAAAAGGCCCAGTGGTGAATACCACCAAAAGAAAGCCCTCATAAAAATAATACAAATTTCATATATGGGTATAGTGCCACATGACCGCGCAATTGTCAAAATGTGAAAGCTTTGAAAGCTGAAAATTGGCTGGGCAGGAAGGGGGGTGAAAGTGCCCAGAATTGACGTGGTTAAAAGTAATAAAATATGGACAAAAGTGCATGTACGGCACAAGTTTTTTTTTTCCTTGACATATGCTTTATGTAGGTCTCATGGGACAGCACTAGGTGTCTTCAGGATTGGCCCAGTGTTATTACATATGGCCAAAAGCAGACTGGAGCCTGAATGGACATAGGGAGCTGTGACTCGCTGTCACTTGACAGGAGGAAGGGGTCAGGATCACAGAAGAGGGACTCGAGAAGAGGAGGATCGGGGCTGCTCTGTGCAAGAGATAGAGACGATAGGAGGAGAGAGCAAGCCAGAGATAATAGAGGAGAAAAAAAAAAAAAGTGAATATATACACACACTAATTATATATACATAAACACACATACGCAAAGAAGAAAAAAAAGAATTTTTTTTACGGAAATATACTTTTACATAGGGCTGTATAGCAGATCTAGGAAAAACTGCTGCTAACAGCTGGCAAGAGTAAAGGTGTGGATAATACCAACTGTAATCCCTTTCAAGAATAAACTTGACTAATGTTACTACTGGCTAAATAAGTATAGTTGTAGTCCACATGCAGACATGCTGGCTAGAAGCAATAACCAAGCTAGTAATTTTGCTTTGATTTAATTTGCACCTATGTCAACTGCAACATCCGACCACAAGGGAAGAAAGGCAGTGGGAAAATGATCAGGTCATAATAAATCTTTTCACTGTATATACACTTTATAAATACCTTTTTTTTTTTTTTTTTGTATAAGCGACTTCTGTTCCCAGCTGCATAAGGGGCTTCAAGAGTGTAATCACTTGAGGGCAGGCAAGCTGTTCTTCCAGCACAGCTAGAAAACTGGCCATGCTGGGATGGATGTGCTCTCATGTGTAGTGTGGTCAGTTTGAGAAAGGAAAGTGGGGGGCCTGACTAGATCACAAGGTATTTCACACAAAGGCAGAAATACAAAGAACAGGATTCCTTAACACTAGTACTTGGTACAACAGACACGACATTCTTTAACCACTTAAGGACTGTCCACCTCAAATACTGCAGCAGGGCAGCCCTATTGCACAAAACGACATAACTGTATGTAGTTTCGGCCACGAGACACTGAGGGCATGCGCTGCAGGGCCGCAATGTCCGCTGCTCACCCACGATCACTCCTCAGAGGCAGAACGGGGATCTGACAATGTAAACAAAGCAGATCCATGTTTTGACAGGGAAGTACAGAGAGATAGTCTTTTCCTAGTGATCAGGAACAGCGATCACTCTGTACTCCCTGTCAGTCCACTCCCCCCACAGCTAGAAACAGCTTCCTAGGACACATTTAACCCCTTGATTTCACCCTAGTCTTAACCCCTTCGCTGCCAGTGTCATTTATACAGGTTACGAGTGTATATTTTTAGCACTAATCACCAATGTCACAAAAAAATAAAAAATAAAAAAGCACCCGATCTGTCCATTGCAATCCCGCTAAAAATCGTTGATCACCGCCATTACTAGTAAAAAATAAATAAAAATGCCATAAATCTATCCCCCATTTTGTAGACTATATTTTGCGCAAACCAATATAAGCTTATTGCGTTTTTTTTTTTTACCAAAAATAAGAGAATACACATTGGCCTAAACTGATGAATACATTTGTTTTTTTACATTTCATTGGATATGCTTTAGGGATCGACCGATTAGCGGCGGCTGATTTACTTTTTTTTTTTTAGAACTATCGGTCAAAAAAAAAAAAAAACGGTAGATATTACCGATATTGCTACAAGGGGTTTTACCCCGGTACTGTTTTTTTTTTTTTAGAGCGGACGGTCAGCCTGCCTTATTGTAATAACTGATGCGGCTCAGCAGTCGCTCGGCTGTTATTACAAGCAGCGGGAGGGACTTCTACCGCCCCAAAGATCCTCCCACAAGAGCACCGCTCCAGTATGAAAGCACTCAGGCTTTCACACTGGAGTGACAGGAGAGGCGCTTTAAGGTGCTTTGTAGATGCTATTTTTAGCGCTAAAACGCCTGTAAAGTGCCACAGTGTGAACGTGGCCTAATTGCTACCACTCACCTGACAGAACATGAACCAAGCAGAAGGCCTACCACGTCAATTAAACTTAGTTCAGCCATTATCTAAGCGCAACTCCTTTTCTTCAAGTTTCCTAAAACCGTTTTGTATGCCACCATTTAGTTTATACTAAACAGAACAGATCTTCCTTGCAAACTAGGGATGAACATACAGTAAATAGTTCTCAAAGGTAAAATACTTTGAGGATTTTTGGAAAGGCAGTGGTTTGAGCCATTTAAATGCACAAGTCCTGAGTCCAAGTATATTAACCACTTAAGGACCACTCCTATTTTTCAAACTTGTTTACAAGTTAAAATCAGAATTATTGCTCTCACCAACGATCGCGGCGATACCTCACATGTGGTTTTAACAACGTTTACATATTCGGGCACGACCTGCATACGAGTTTGTTTTCTGCATGCAAGCAGGGAGCACTTTAAGTTTTGATTTTACTTTTTTTTTTTTTTTTTATTTTTTTTTAAAACATTGTCCCAAAAAAATAAAACATTTTTGGACCACTTTTTTTCCTATTACAAGGAATATAAACATCCCTTGTAATAGAAAAAAAGCATGACAGGACCTCGTTAATGTGAGCACTGGGGTCAAAGAGACCTCAGATCTCATATTTACAGTTAAATGCAATAAAAATAAACACTTTAATTGAGAAAAAAAGTCCCTTTAAGGCCGTTGGGCAGAAGTGACGTTTGACGTCCATCATTGAGGTGAGTGGGGGCCATCATTCCCTCACTCGACTGCATGCATTTTAGGGGAAAGGATCGGATCGTCTCCACCGCTACCAACGGCTCCGGTAAGCGGCGGAGATGACCGGGACGCGGCAGGAGGGTGGGCACCTCTCCCACTACTGGTAAAAGTGATCTCGCGGCAAATCCAGCGCAGAGACCACTTTTATCCGAAAGCGGACTGCCCGCTGTTTTTATTGTGTGGGGGATTGTGCGACATCATATCTCCGCCTTTTCTGGTCCTAAGCCACTCCCACAGACCAGTGGTTTTAGGGGTACTGAGACAAGCTTAGGGAGCATTTTTTATAAAGGTACACAGCTGTATGTTTGTTTACATTAAAATGAATTCAATTTATGGCAAACAGTATTTTTTTTATTTAGGTTTACATCCACTTTAAAATTAGACCTATAGGCATTTTTTTTTTACATTTTAGATGAGTAAGGGAGGGTCATTTCAGCATCTGTGTCTGATTGGGGAGATTTCCCTTTACTTCCTGTCCCATAACCAAATAGGAAGTGAGGAAATACCTCCAAAATGAAAGTGAATTCCTTGGGGACCTGCAGGTCACCAGAACTAGTATCACATTGGAAAATTTCCTTGTATTACAGCCCAAAATTTGGGATTTTCTTTTACCTTCACTTTAAATAAGGCCCCTTTCACACTGAGCCGCTGGGGGCGTCGGCAGCAAAGCGGTGCTATTTTTAGTGCCGCTTTACTGACATTTTAGCGGCGCTGGCGGGGTGGTTGTAACCCCCGGCTAGCGGTCAAAAAGGGGTTAAATCTGCGCTGCCTGATTTCAATGGGGAGCAGCGGTGGAGGAGCGGCAAGTTCACCGCTCCAAAGAAGCTGCTGGCAGGACATTGTGACGGCCTGCCAGTGCACCGCTCCAGTGTGAAAGCCCTCGGGCTTTTATAATGGAGTAAGAGCTGCGTTTTTCAGGCACTATACAGGCGATATTTTTAGCGCTGTAGCGCCTGGAAAACACTGGCAGCGTGAAAGGGGCCTAATGGTAAACCTGCCAAAAATGGAAAGGGTGAATCTCCTCTATGGGAGAACAGATCAAAACAACTGACTGGTATTCTAACCCCTCTCCCAATCGAATCCCTCTACCCAAAACGTAAAAAAAGCTTTTCCTTTAACCAGCCATAGACAGTTCAAATCTTGGCCAGTTCAGTGGGGACCGACCAAGAACGGAGCCATGTACGGGTAGGCTGACTGTACCCAAGTTGATTGATTAACTTGGGTACAAGTGTGTTGGATTTTTTCATGTGATTATAGCAGCTAGCAATAATCACTGTTCTCCCAGCCAGACTGTATAACGGCTGATAAGAAAAGGTATTTAGTAGTTTATAGTTACTAAAAACTATTGTATTTCCATGTTCTGTGTAACATGGGAGACAGCACTCCAAGGGTTGAATGATCATGTAAGTCTAGGGGAACGTGCTTTTGCTTTCCCGAACCTCCTCTTCACCTGGCTCCTCCTAACTACAAGACTGGCGGTTCTCGCACCCTCTTCTCCCCTTTGTCTGTAGCCCTACATTGAAAGTGGGGATACTGAGGGAACATAAAGGAGTAAAGAAGAGCTCTGCCAGTTGGGGAAGCGAGGGTTCCCTAGACCTAGACCTAAGCTAACAACATTTATCCTTTGTATTGTGGGGGCAGCTACACTGAAAGGGCCTGCTTTGCTCTAAGGGCAGCCTGGCGCAAACAGACTCCGCTGTCTGTTTAGACCCAGCTACCACCGATCAGGTCCACCCAAATGGAGGACGCAGCCCTCCATTTTTTTTTACTGGGCCTAATCAGACCCATTGGTAGGAATTTACACCCACCAGTCCATTGGAATACAGGGGCCTTTCAATCAGGTCTGCATGAAAAACTGACAGGCGGACCCAATCTGATCATTAGTGTGAAAGGACCTAGAAAGTGTCTGAAATGGGATAAATGTTACCCCGGTTACAGAATTTTGTAAGGGCAGCACAGTGGTGTAGTGGGTAGCACTTTCACCTAGCAGCAATAGGGTTGCTGGTTCAAATCCCGACCATGACACTATCTGCCTGGAGTTTGCATGTTCTCCCTGTACCTGCGTGGGTTTCCTCTGAGTACTCCGGTTTCCTCCCACACTCCAAAGACATGCTGGTAGGTTAATTAGAACCTGTGCAAAAAAAAAATTGGCCATAATATGTGTATGTGTATGTCAATGTTGTAAGTGTGTCGGGACTCTACAGGTTAAAGGACCGCATAAATAGCTGCAGATGGACACCGGTGGCAAGAAAAGCACCCTGAGGCGATTCAGTTCGTATAGGTAGCGCTATACAAGTCATTCATTCATTTGTGTGCCAAGTTCAGTCTTCTAATTCACTTGTGCCAAATGATGTTGATACTCTCTGCTAAGACACAGTTCTTTGAACCATCAGGAAGCGAGGGGCACACAAAAAAAGGAAATACATTTTTATCATACTCAAGATCAGTGGTGGTCAGTTTGGTAGATTATGGGAACCTCAATCTGCAACTACGATGGCAAAGTACATTGTAAGAAATTGCAAACGTGCTACAGGTATGGCTGGGAGGCAAAAAATACACTTCAAGAGTCAGGTAACAGTTACAGACTGGGGGACGGGTTACACAAGACTGCCAAAAATCAATGATATCACAGCCCCTTCAGCTGGCTGCCAGGTTCGCAGGACCACACATTATGAATGTTCCACCAGGAAGCAGAGCTTTTGCACTTTACTTCTTGCAGCAAGAAACATGTTTGCAAAGTGCAATCGCTTAATCTGACATTTACAAACTAATGTGAATGGGTCAGAACTACTACTCCTCCTCAGGTTTAAATAAGAGATAGCCCCTTCCGCCACAACACAAAGGTGCTCTATTGAAGAGCTGTGACTGTGGAGGTCATTGGATAAAAACTGTTTGAGATTTGATCTTTGTGACATGGTGCATTATCCTGCTGGAAGGAGCCATCAGAAGATGGGTAAACTGTAGTCATAAAGAGATGGACAAGGTCAGTAACAATACTCAGGTAAGCCGTGGCGTTTAAACGATGCTCAATTGGTAAATAAGGGGCCCAAAGCGTGCCAAGAAAATATCCCCCACACCATTACACCATCACCAGCCTGAACCATTGATACAAGGCAGGATGGATCCATGCTCTCATGTTTACGCCAAATTCTGATACTACTTTTTGAAAGTTACAGCTGAAATCAAGAGTTATCAGCTCAGGCAATGTTTTTCCAATCCATCATTGTACAATTTTGGTGAGCCTGTGTGAATTGTAGCCTTAGTTTTCCATTTAGCTGACAGGAGTGACACCAAGTGTGGTCTTCTGCTGCTGAAGCCCATCTGCTTCAAGATGCGATGCATTGTGCATTCAGAGATGGTACGCAACATAACTTGGTTGTAACGAGTGGTTATTTGCGTTACCGTTGCCTTTATCTTTTTTCGGGCCATTCTCTCAACCCTAGAGATGCTCATGTGCGAAAATCCCAGTAGATCAGCAGTTTTTGAAATACTCAGACCAGCTTGTCCAGCACCAACAACCACATTACATTCAAAGTCACAAGAAGTATGGCAATACGTTTTTTTTCCCCATATTCATACTTACCTAGGTGGTATTCATTAAAGAGAACACCAACTGGTAAAGTTAGCACTTTTTTGTACAATGTGAAAGCTTTTATATTGCGAGAATCGTGAGATAATTGTGATCTTTTTATTCCAAGCAAAAAAAATTGTGATTCTCATTTTGGCCAGAATCGTGCAGATCTACCGATTAGCAATTTGTGGTACTAAGCAATCGAACACCTGTAACTAATAAAGGGGTCGGTGTGTGTATATATATGTGTCTTTTTTATCTTTCCATGTATCTTCTGCCCTTGTGGTTTTAACGTCGGATAGTAAAACTTTCTCTGCCAGTAAATACCTTATACAGCCCACTTCATTTGTCTGCTAAAAAGTCTAGGCTTACGACTCCATGCACAGCTGTTACTCTGGTGAGAGTTTGCCAGGAAGGGAAGGGGGACGAGGCATAAGAGGGCCAATGAAAGCTGCAGATCTGGAGGTGTGCTTCTGTAAATCCAGGAAGTGAACAGGCAGCAGCTTTAGCTGCCTGCAGTTAAAATGGATGCAGCCAGACTCAGTGGAGGGAGACTTCTGCAGCATATTTGGCAAGTACAGAGTCACAGTATATATAAAATATGCAAAGTGGTTGGGGGAAGCTTCAGAATGGCAAAGATGTTATTACAAATTATGTGAGCAGACTGCAGTTCCTCCTGGAACTGCCAACAAATAAAAAAACAAACAAAAAAACGCAAGCCTCCTTTTGACAGTAAGGTTTCCTGACTGTCAGGCTGATCTTTTGGGTTCAGGGCTGCCCTGAGCTTCTGACCTAACAAGGAATTTAGATAGCAATTTACAGAAGGCTTGTTCCAGGTCTTCAATTAAAAAAAAATCCTTGAGCTAGACATGGCCAGGCATCTTGTATTTTCACAAGGACGTGAGCAAAGGCAGCCTCATACTTCATTCCAAATTCCCTTTAATCATTTGCCTCGTCATGGGGACCCAATAAATAATCGTGTTTTTTTAAACATTGCTTAATAGTTCTTCTATAAGATTGCCTCAAAAAGGAAAATCATGTTTACCAGAGCACTTAAAATGACGTTACTATAGACACCACTACTGTCATTGTGAGAATTTTTACTCTTGTCGCTTATCCGGCGCCCATGGGAAACGCACAACAATATCCTGTAAAATGACAAGCATTGCTTTATAGCCTGCAAGGAAGTGGCATTGGCGTATGTGGGGAGAATAAAAGGCACGGCAGAACAGAGCTCCGTCTCAAGGTTAAATTGTCATTCGTACCGGTATGCGTTTCCTCGCTCTAGTTTCTAACAGCTTGCAGTCTCCAGTGTAGTTGGATCCCACCAGTATCGGGTGACACTGCTTATTCCTGGCAACCTTTAGAAGAAAACGACGCTTTCATGTCATACATTTCACAGGGGCCCTTTGATTGCTTGGTTTCAAAATCTTTATCTATTAACACATCCCAAAAAAAAAAAAAAAAAAGAAAGAAAAAGAAAGGGGGTGGTGGAATATGGAGGTCCGCAAGATGATCCGGTCCATTAAAATAGAGTTAATGTGTAATGAGCAATTAATGAGATGTTCATGCGGTGCTGTACAAAGTCACTGAGGAGGGTGTACTACAACTGGGGTCCATGACCTGCATCATGCCAAGCCTTCAGAGATGCAGCCCCGTCTCCCATACATGTTAGTGCAGGACAACCCCCCCCCCCCCCCCCCCCCATCACAATCCTACATCCCCAGCAGTCAAGCTGCACATCAGAGCCTGTAACAAGCGGAATGCCAATAACACCAGCAATATGTTAAAATGCGGATGCTTATTGCACCTAATCAATATGAATCCTTCCAACTACAGCGAGTTGAAATCGGATTGACCTTTATTACTAAATCCGGATGCAACCTTAGTAACGCTGACCTAAAGTGATTGCATTAGGATAAAAAGAACCTTCTGCCTTTACATTCTATGCATTAAAGCAGAGTTCCACCTTTTTTTTTTTTTAAAGAGTCATAAGCTACAAACTTTTAAAATATGGATATTTACCTGTCCAGGGCACCCACAATGTCAGCACCCGAAGCCAACCTGTCCCTCGATTCTCGGATGGAGGCAAGGGAATCGGGAAGATTCACGCTGCACGACCCCACTGGTACTTGCCGTCTTCTGGGACCTGTGTGCTCCTAGAAGACAGCGGGGTGGGGTGGAGAAGGCACCGGAAGTGGTGTAGATACCCACGGGTGGCTCAGCTATGTCCGGAAGTGGGAGCAAAACACTATTTGCTCCTCCCTCCCCCTGAAAGGTGCCAAATGTAACCCGGGGGGGGAGGGTGATTGCGAAAAGCAGCAGAAGTTCCATCTTTGGGTGGAACTCCGCTTTAAGATTAAAAAAAAAAAACCTGTGTGCAGCATCCCCCAATACTTAACTGAGCCCCATCCAGCGATGTCCACGAGTGCCTTGGCCGTCCCCCCTGATTGGCTGAGACAGCAGTGGTGCCAGTGTCTCCCGTTGGTATCAAACTCAGTTAGCCAATCAGAAGGGGACGAACACTGCAGCTATGTGTCTGAATGGAGCTGTGACTCGGCTCGGGTGCTCCCATGGCAAGCTGCTTGTTGTGGAAACTCAACAGGTTGGAGGGGCCAGGAGCTCCAGCTCCACTGTACAGAGCAGGAAAGTATTTTTTTTCTATAAAATAAACGCATGCTTGCTATACTCACTGTGGAACCCAAGAGGCAACTCCTCCTGCTCTTAGTTACATAGTTGGTAAGGTTGAAAAAAAAAAAAAGACAGTTGCCCATTCAGTTAAACCTGTGTAGGTGTGTATCAGTGTCTAAGGAAATTTCCCATATCCCTGTATGTTGTGTCCTTAAAGCATTTGTATACCTGCACATAGGGGAAAAAAAAAATTAAAATAAAAACCCTGTAAGGCAAAGGCCTAATGAGCTAGCATGCACTGCATACAAGCTCATTATGAAATAAATACTTTAGAACGAGGTCTCCGCAGAGGAAGCTGACATTTTGCCCTCTGTTTCTTCCAGGTTCGCAACGCCGGCGCTGTGAGTGGCCGGACCCATGATGACATCACTCCTGTGCGCAGGAGTATTCTTTCCGGCAAGGTGAGGCAACGTCTGCCGCACCTTCACAGCACATGTGCCGCTGACATCAGCGGCTGCATGCAAAGTGATCAGTTTAGGAGATATTTTACCTACAGGTAAGCCTTATTATAGGCTTACGTGTAGATAAAAAAAATGTAATAAAAAAATAAAAAATAAATAAAAAAAAAGGTATACAACCTCTAAGGATGTACGTCTAAGTCTTTTAAAAAATATCCATCCTCCCCGCAGCCACCACCAATTGTGGAAGAGTTCCACATCCTTATTGCCCTAACAGTGAAGAACCCCCTACGCAGTATAAGGCTATGTCCCCAATCCATCTCCTGATAAAACAGAGGCTAGGGGACAGGCTGCACATGCTCAGTTTGGAGTTTATTGCGAGTTTTTTTCCTCCTCTTGGGAGGGTGAATGTAATCGGCACAGGGCCAATCAGCTCCTCCTACAAGACTGTTATATATTGCTGATGAGAAAACGTATTTAGCAGTTTACTAAATCAATTGCATTTCAATGTTCTGTGTACTATGGGAGACCAGATATTAGTGAATGCAGGGTCCTGGGCAGGGGCGGACTGACAACTCATGGGGCCCCTGGGCAATAGGAAATTTTGGGGCCCCCAGGCAATCAGACATTATGGGGCCACACAGTATACACACACACAGCATACAATCACACATGTTTCTATTGGCTGAGAAGGTAATGGAGGTGGGGCAGCTATAATCTCAGGATTTTTAGACCAAAAGGATGCCGGTAAGGGACATTTCAGAGAGTATGTAAATTTTTTTTTTTTTTTTTTTTTTTTTTTTTTTTTTTTTTTACACATACTATCCCTGGTTTTACTGAGGCTGGCAACCCTGATGGGGTTGCCTAGTGGCACAGGGCCCTCGGGCATTGCCCGAGTGGCCAAATGTTCAGCCCGTCCCTGGTCCTGGGTTTAGTATCACTTTAAAATATAACTTATGCTGGCCATACAGTTAGAAAATCATTCAAAAAAGCAATCATTCTACTTGTGACAGTAGTGGGATCATTTTGATTATTAAAATGCAAAGTTTTATTGCAATTTATTATTATTATTTTTTTTAAATATCGGAATTTTTTTTAACCAGGATTTTTAAAAAAAGTTCTACAAAATCGATAGCGCATGTGCGTGTTAAAACGTAACCCCAGATTGTGTATTCAATGAAAAATGTACCGTTTATGTTATCGATCCAGAATATGTTGATAATTAGGCCACATATTGATACAATTATGTTATTGCATGCAAGGTCAACAGATCTTTAGTGATCTGACAGTTTTTTCAAAAGATTTTCTGTATGGCCAGCATTAGGGAAATGTATTTTTTTTTACATTTTAGAGTGGAGAGGGATTAGAACACTGGTATTGAGATTCCCCCTCTCTACTTGCCCTGGTGACCATAATCACAAAATAAAAGCAAACTCCAAATGGTGAGCGGTCACCTGAGCAGCAATAGACTACCAGAGATTTCCCTCACTTTGGAAAGATTTCCTCTCCTTTCCTGTTCTTCCTATGTAATAAAACGTGAATAAAATCCACCCAGTGGGACAGCAAAACAAAAAACAAACATACAACAGAGGTTATAACCCTCTGTTCTATCCAAAATAAAAAGATTTGCATTTAGTTCTACTTTAAGATTCTGAGCCTTTTACCTGCAACAAACATGCAAGTCAAAACTTCTGATCTGCATGTCAGTAGCTCAGAAGCATTGAAGTGGTTGTAAAGCCTCGCATATACCCAGTGTAGTGACTGGCCTCAGGTAATACAGGCATGAACACAAGTTATATTCATTTATCTGCAGCCCCCTCCCCGCTACATCTATTGAGGCTTGGCTCACACCTGTGAGTGGCTGCTGGTATTTGCAGCGATTTCTGCAATCACTACCACCCCAGTGAAAACTAGCGGGGCTGCTATTCATTCTGAATGGCACCCCCCACATATGTAAAATCACAGCGAGCATGCAGGAATCACAGGGAAATTGCATGATCAAAATACTTATGCGCTTTCCCTTCAGGCCGCATTTTGAAAAAAGGTGCATACACGTTCTGTGGCAAACACAGGCACGGCAGCCCTTTAAAATAAATGGGCAGAATTTATACAGCTTTTCAGAGCTTTCAGAGGCAGGGAGGGGTATCTGATGCTGCACACTGCACAGGTAGGACAGCTGAGTGTAATTTGAGACCTGAGCAACAAAGGACAGTGTTAGAACTATTGAAAAAGCACATACATGAAGCTGGGCATTCCTAGAAAGATCAATAAAGCCTTTTTGCATTTAATCTACAAGTTTTATAACACTTCAATGGCACATATACCAGCCCAAAAGAGAATAAGGTTTGTTAGATTTTACATCAACTTTAAAGGGCCTAAGTTGATGGGCTTTTATTTACGTCAGAACGTATTCTGCATACAAGTCTATGACCTTGTTTACTTTTGCAGCATTGGGGTTGAGCCATGTTTTTTGCTGGCTTCAACCACTCCCCCTTTAAAATTGATAAGGCAGCGGATGGTGGTGCACACATGCCATGGCTGCAATGCTTTGTATCGCAGCAAAAGCGATTCCTCCTTGCCATTGGCAGCAGTAAAAACATGACTCATTCACCCAAACTGGTGGCAAGGGGGTGGCAATGCCTCCTCACTGCCCCTCAAACACCCTCTGAGAAGCGATCCAAAAAGCACTCTTTAGAGGACACCACTAGTGTAAAATGAGCCTTTAGGGACTTCAAAAGCACTGAAGAAGGTGAACTGCAGGACAACTGCACCTGCAATTAAGAGATGCACCAAAAATGATATCTGTATTTTGCTGTTAAGGGAAAGAGGTGCTGATAATTGCACCGAAAACACAAACGATTTTGCTATGCTTATGGTGTGCTTTTCATAGGTCATGCGTCTAAAACTGCATAAAAAATAAATAAATGTAACACCGGTGTCCACACAGAGTTAGGTGACGGTCCATACATATTTGGACACAGGTACAAAAGTTTTCCAGGTATTTACTGAAACATATTCAAGCTATAGTTATATAATGGATATTGAGTGAAAGTGCACTCTCAGGATTAAATTGATGGTATGTACATCCAAATCGGAGGAAGGATTTAGGAATTACAGCTCTTAATAGCCCCCCTCCTTTTTCAAAGGGACCAAAAGTAATTTGACAATCAAAAGTGGTTTCATGGCCAGGTGTGGACTACTCCATTATTTCTTCATCAATTAAGCAGGTTAAAAAAGGTCTGGAGTTTATTCTAAAGCCCCATACACGGTTAGATATTCTGCAGATTTTTGTCTTCAGATTTACCAAAACCATTTAAAATTAGGTCAAACCTTAAGCGTTCCAATTTGTATGCAATCAGGCAGGCCCTTGCACTACATGGTTTTGGTAAATCTGAAGACAAAAATCTGCAGAAAATCTAATAATGTGTATGGGGTCTAAGCGTGGTATTTGCATTTGGAATCTATTGCAGTGAACTTACACCATGCGTTCAAAAGGAGCTGTTCATGCAAGTGAAACAGGCCAATGTAAGGCTTCAAAAACTAAACAAATCCATCAGAGATATAGCAGCAACATTAGGAGTGGCCAAATCAACAGTTTTTGTTCTACATTCTGAGGAAAGAAGAACGCACTGGTGAGCTCAGCAACATAAAAAGGCCTGGACGTCCACGGAAGACAACAGTGGTGGATGATCGCAGGATCCTCTCTATGGTAAAGGTCACTCTCCAGGAGGTGGCCATATTGTCAAAGTCTACAATCAAGAGAAGACTTCACAAGAACACATACAGAGGGAACACCACAAGGTGCAACCCATTCATAGGCCTGAAGAATAGAAAATCCAGACGAGACTTTGCCAAAAAACATCTAAAAAAGCCAGACCAGTTCTAGAAAAGCATTCTTTGGACAAATTAAACCAAGATTAATCTATATCAAGGAAAAAAAAAAAAAGTGTGGCGAAGGCTTGGAACAACTCATGATCCAAAGCACACATCTATAAAACATGGTGGAGGAAGTGTGATGGCATAGGCGTGCATTGCTTCCAGTGGCAGTGGGTCACTGGTGCTTATTGATGTGACAGAAGCAGGCAGATGAATTCTGCAGTGGTTTAGAGGTATACTGTCAGCCCAGATTCAGCAAAGTTGATTAGACGGTGCTTCACAGTACAGATGGACAATGAAGCAAAATACACTACAAAAGCAACCCATGAGCTTTTGAAGGAAAAAAAGTGGAATATTCTGAAATGGCTGAGTCAATCGGCTGATCGCAACCTAATTGAGCATACATTTCATTTGCTGAAGGTAAAACTAAAAAAGGCAGAAAGACTCAAAGAACTGAAGACAACTATATATACAATTGTTTTTTTATTATTACAGACTGGCGCTTTTCAGCCAAGTGCAGCCTGCATTTTTGGTTTTGGAACCAAAATTGCCCAGTGCATCTGTACCTGCAAGGATCTCAAAAATATAGAAAAAAAGTCTTCGGTCTAGTCTAAGGAGTGCTCTGCTTCAGATCCAGAACACTCTGCAAAGGGCATTTGACAGGTGGTGAGCTGCCATTGTAGTACCTCCTCACGACCCGTTTTAACCACATAAACCCCCCCACTGGTGCACCCGTTCGTTTAAATGGGTCGTTTTCAGCAGGCGGCACTGCCCCTTAAATGTGACAGTGGGGCTGAGCTTTGCTGTCCCCTCCAATCACAAGTTTAATTGAGGCCTTAAAGCTGAAGATTAGGTATAGCTTTTTTATTTATTTATTTTTTTGAGCATATGTTCATTGGCCCAACTCGGCTATAAATGTTAAAGTCTGTCCACTAGAGACGCAACCTGTCAGCTGGTTTGCATTTTCACAGGCTCCACTTTTGGTTCCTTCACAAAATAAAGGAGACTGGCAGTTTAGTGCACAGGACAATCAGCTACCCAAAGTAAATGCCAAGATAAAAGTTTGAATCTTCTTCTATCATGAATGCTCAGGACGTGTTAAAAGCCATTTTTTTATTCAACCAGAGCGCCCCCCCCCCCCTCAAAAAAATCCCTGAATGAACTTGAACAAACCAAAATTCCTTTGATTGGTTCACCTACCTGACCTCATATTAACTTGCCTGGGCTCATGCGGGGATACAGCCCTGGCATCATGCAGCTTTGTTTCAGGATTTTGCAAGAACTGAACAAGATGCAACTTATCACATACAGGAGGATGATCTTGTGAATACAAAATCAAAAGTTAACCAAAGAGAAGGGAAAAAAAAAAAAAAAAAAAGCTCAATCATGTGTCCAGCGACATTCAGATAAAGATTACAGCATGTACGTGAAAGGATCTAAAATCAGTTTCCCGACTGCAGTGTCCTATAAATAACCACAACTGGGAGCGTGCAAGCCAGCGCGGCACCTCTCCAAAGCCAGGCCCATAAACACGAGCAAGCTGCAGGACACTTCTGTGCATTCACATGCTAGTATGACGCTCATATAAGGGCCAAATGGCACAAAATTCCATATGGTTGACGTGCGATAACGCCGCAGATCTCAGACAGGTCTGATTCCGGTAAATATTTATAAAGAACGAGGCATCCATAACTAAACCCACAGCCAGCCATAAGCTGAGCTCTAAAGCTTCAGGAAAGTAGAATAGTACTGAAGAGTTCCTGAGATGCATGACCTGAGCATTCCTGAAGGTTGAAGACAGCTGGGGGCTTCACTATTCTTCCCTAGGTGAGAAAGCCAGAAGAGCAGGATAATATTTCCAAAAAAATGTAATTGTAATAAGGGAGGGAGGGGATAGAGCAATATGACAAAGTATTGCTTGAGGAAAGTCAATTCCCTAGCACAGCACCCCCTCCCCCCACATCATAGTCCATTCATCTTCCTGGAAGCATTTCAATTACTGTATGCTGGCCCAGCTCCTCCATTTTCACTACATAAGTTTTTAGTTGCTGAAAAGGAGTGAAAGTATGATAAACAGGGGGTGTCTTTTACAAACAACATGCCAAAAAGTCACTGATCGCACCATTACTAGTAAAAAAAAAAAAAAATATCCCATAGACACTAACTTTTGCGCAAATCAAAATATGCTTAATGGGATTTTTTTTTTGTTTTTTGTTTTTTTTTTTACTAAAAATAAATGGTCTAAATTGAGGAAGAAATGTGTTTTTTTAAATGTTATTAGATAAGTTTTATAGCAGAAAGTAAATATTTTCTTTTCAAAATTGTCAGTCTATTTTTGTTTAAAAACGCAAAAAATAAACAGTAGAGGTGATTAAATACCACCAAAAGAAAGCTCCATTTGTGGGGGGAAAAAAACAAAGAAAAAACAAAACAAAGGACATACCGTACAGTGTCGCACGACCACACAATTGCCAAGTTACTCAGTGCCATATCGCAAAAAAGGGCCTGGTCATGGGGGGGTGTAAATCTTCCGGAGCTGAAGTGGTTAATCAACATTGACCATTTATAATCCTTTCGCTGCCTCATTAGTGAATAAGTATTTCAGCTTTTCTGGTTTTAAACTTTTTCAGGTAATTCCTGGTTTCTAGGTCTAGGCAAATGACACACATCCCGGAATTCTTCAAGAGACGAGGGGTTCGCCCAGATAACCACACCCTCCTACCCGGATGAGGAGATAAGGGCAGATGGATTCCAGGAATTAAATGCTACATGAATTATCTACCGTTACTGAAGATGGTTATGCCCAGAAATGGAGTGATTTATTAGCAAAATAAAGCATGGAGACATGGATGTCCATGGAAATCCTAAATGAATGCAAAATAGGTACATGAAACCGCAAGGATGGAAACTGTGTCCAAAAGAGCTCAAAAGCTAAAGAAAAAAAGCCGTACAATAACCAAAAAGATTTGTCAGTTTTGATCTAGATAACGTGTGATCCAGGGGAACAGAGATGTGGATTATAAAACACAATTAAAAACGGCTCAGGACCCACTGAACCGGTTACATGCACCAAAGCGTGGCCGTGCCATTCATTTTCAGTGGCACACCAATTGGGAAAAAGCACAGCAAGGCACCAACGGTGCGGGTCTGATTTTTGGGAATTTTTTGTTGTACAGGCGTTCCATTCTTCGCACAAAACCACCAGGCTGTTACCGGGAGAGTACCCTAATATTCTCAAAGGGATGCTGGCTTGCCTATAGTGGAGAGGAGGTTTATACCAGCTGCGACTGTCCGTAGGCAGTGCTGTGTTTTTTCCTGCCTAGTGTCCTATTCCTGTAGGTGGCGCCATTAACCCTATGGTCAGGAATGAAGAGAAGCTGTGTTCAAAGAAGGCAAGATAAGAGCGTTTTGGCATGCAGCAACCAGAAAGAAGACCTAGTGGAACACATGAACAGAAAGAAAATCGTGTAACGTAAAAATGAACGTTAGGATGTGTGTTGACCGGCTTTTTTTCAAATCAAAAATTCTCTCCCCATAAAGTCAAAAATCAGAAGTTGGCTGTTGCCGTTTGAAATGAGGACAAATTAAAGCAGACCCACAACTGAAAATTACTCCTACCTACTGTCATTTCCACTTATCCGGCCTCATCAGAAACCGCTTTATTTCCGGGACTTTTTTTCCCCATAGAACCAATTTTGACATTCCTTACCTAGGCAAGGGGGACTTTGCCTTGCTCTACTTCTACCCACCCCCCCCCCCCCCCAATGCCCCCCCTCAGTATCTGTAGCTGCTGGCTTTTAAGCTCCCCCCTTGTCCTCTGCAGTTCCTCTTTAAAGGAGAAGTATGGCCAAAGCTTCTTTGGGCCCTACATCTATGTGTCACGGGACTGCAGTTAATGAGTGCGACCTGTAAAGACCGCTGTCAGCATTTTACAAACCCACCAGCCTGGCAACAAGCACAGGCAACTAGCTCAGCCTCTCCCCAAGCTGCGGGGAGACTGACCCAGCCCTCCCATCCCCCATACAGCTCAACGCTGGAGAGGAGAGCAGAGAGCCAGCGACTGATTGCTCTGAGCAGAGTGTTGTGACTGAGGAGAACTAAGCGATCAGTGGTGTTTGATTGCTCCATTCTCAATGTAGAGGCGGATGGAAGGGACGACAGATGCATCATGCTACATCCACCTAGGTGAGTAGAGTATACTTTTTTGGGGGAAACCCATATTTCTCTTTTAATGTCAATAGTCAGCCAACTGCACTATAAATTAACTTTTCCACGAACTCTAGTCTCAGATGTGTCTCGAACTGATCAAGCAGAATAAACCCAAAAGAAAGCTGCACTTCTGAAGTCCAAAGCGGACATGGGCTCTTAAGTGGTCATAAGTGTCCCAAAGCCAATCCACAAACCAAAAGGTCATCCCATCAGAGCTATTCTAGAAGAAAATTCCAAAAATGTCATAACCCATACAGTCTTCAACAGGAACAACCTTGTCCAAGGATATTTATTCTTACAGTTAAAGTGGTAAAACCGCAGACAAAAAAATAATAATCCCGTGCAAGGCAATGTCATGTGTTAGGAGGCACTGCATACTAGCACATTATGAGACTTCCCTCAAAACAAAGCCCTCCATCAATGCGCTGCCACTGCCGAGAGGGCTTCCAGCATCCCCCCATCTTCCTTTCAGGTTTGCAGCCTCCGGCTACATGAGTTTACGGCACAGCCGATGATCCCGCACGGTATGCCGGATCTTCAGACCGCATGCGCCGGTGAGGATACCTGCACACTGAATATATCCTAAAACATGCAAGTTGAGGCGATATTCGCAGTACCCTCAAGTAAGCCTTAATATAGGCTTACCTGTAGGTACAAGTGGTAGCGTTTACTAGAACTTTAATTGGAAGCTTCAGCCCACTAGGTAAGAAGTCTGCACAAAGGGTTCTGAAGGTATGGATAACAAGTATAGGTCACAGGAAGATGAGAAAAAAATGTCCTAACAGTGTGCAGCTTAAAGAGATATTCCAAGTATGGATGTTTTATAAATGGTTACATTGGTCCAGCTTGGACCAATCCAACGGTGTATATACACCATAACCGGTTGTCACCCCTGGAAGCTGGAAATCACTGAAGTAGACTTCCTTACTACAGTGATCTCAATTAGTGTCCAGGACCCCCGCAGAGTGGTTGCCCTGCTGCTGCACTGTGAACACATGAGATCGCCAACTCAGGTGCCATTTAGGGAATATAATATGATGAAAGAAAATTCTTCTCTGATTAGACAAGATGGAGAGTGACGTCCCTGCCCTGCTTCTTCACCTAGTGGAGTAGGAAGCTGGGGGACTGTAGTAGAGCCCTGTGCCAAGCATATGCCCTGCTGCACTCTGAACACAGAAGGTTGGATGCCCAGAAAGGGACCTATTCAGAGAATACTTTGCACTTTCTAAATGAATGCAAATCTAACTAGACAAGTTAGAAAGGTGGGGTGGTATTGCAGAGGGGTAGTTGCACCAAGAGAACTGTAGGGCTTGAACTACTGTTGGTATAAGCCTCACATGCATTGCTTGCCTTCAATGGGATGGCCGACTTTCATTGTGAGAAAGACCTGTGAAAAGTCTTTACCTGTAAAGCCATAGGCCTACCATGGACCAATTAAAGAGGGCATCTCAAACAGGTGTCAAAAGGATGCAGGGGTGACTTTTCTGGCTCCCATGACCAGCCACCATAGATCTCCCTGAAGTGCAAAGCAGCTGGTCACGCAACATTCCACAATAAAAAAAAAGAAAAAAAAAAGCTTCCTATAAAACCACCACTATCATTAATAAAAGTCGCAAAGAATCATGGGACAATGTTCAATGAAACAATCGGGCCGATGTGTGGCAGCTCAATGGGCCCTCCACCAGGCAGCGGGGCAAGCAATTTAAAGGGATGCATAATCCACTGGTGGCTATGTTCACTACTCTCCACACTTTCATGCTCAAATCCATCAACTCCATGTTAGTTTGCAGACTAGCCCCATCTAAAACTAGTCTGTGCCGTCTAGAGTGCAAAATAAATTTAAAAAAAAATCAGCCTTAAATTCGCTTTTATTTATAAAGAGACAGCCTATTACGCAGTATGCTATAGCCACTGTTTATTCATGCAGCACAGCAATAGGTTTCTAGGGGTTGTAGCACGCCAACGTCTGCGCTTTCTTAAACAAAATCTATCTCACTAGATCAAAACAATATGAAAAGTGCTCTGTTCTACATGATTGAAAAACACCAACACACATTAAATCTTTGCTTCTCCCCAGTCGCTGGGCTGACGGGCTGCAGAGCCGTATGGGGAGCAGGCAGAAGGAAAGGTGTAGCCCCAGCTGTCAGAGGAGCTTCAGAAACAAGCCAGTACAAGAGCGTCTCATAGTTGCAGCAGACAATGTAAATTATTGGACTCGGGGCTGCTTACTGTCAATGTACAGTGCAGAGAAGCTCAGCGATTCCAGATCTGGTATTACGAATCACGGTATAGTGTCTTTACTCGTCACACAAAAACAGTGGAGTCAGCTTTTCTGCAATCTATGCAAGTGTCTAACTTACCCTGATCAAACGGTCAAACTGGCCATAAACACAACAAATACAACCACAGGGATCAGATGCAACCTTCTGCCTAGCTATAAATCTAAATGGTTGGTGATAAGATGAGATTTGTATGTTTGGCGTCTGAACTTCTGTGTGTGCGTATTCTGTGTAAGGCTGAATTCAGGTGAACGCAGAAGAAAGGTGTAGGTACCACACTACAACTGTCTAGGCCAGGGGGGTCACCAAAATTTCTAAACAAAAGGCCAGATTACTGTCCTGCAAATTTTAGGAAGCCAGACTGGTCAGTGGAAGTAGAAAATGTACCAGTGTCACAAGTAAAGTGTGGTCCACTGTTAGCATCAGTGGGAGAAATAGTGCCCCACCAATGGTGTCAGTGGGAGAAATAGTGGCCCATTGTTTGGGTCAGTGGCAGAAACCATGCCCCAACTGTTGACAGTTTGGGGGGGGGGGGGGGGGATAAAACAAAGGCTGGATAAGAGCAAGCAAATTTTGATAAATGTTATTAATGGAAGGAAGGCCATAGTTCTTTATTAAAGTGGAACGTTACTCTCAAACATTGACTATTTTTAATCCTTCTGCTGCTCACATTAGTAAACAGATAAGTATATTATACTTACCAGTTTTAAACTCTTTCTTCAGGTGGCTTCCAAGTCTAGCCAAAGAATTCCATATATCCCAGAAGTCTTCAAGAGGGGTTTTCTCAGATAAACACACCCTCTTGTCTGCATGCCTGAACTAAGGAAAGATGGATTCCAGGCAGTAAATGCTACATCTACCCTTACTCAAGATGTCCACGGCCAGAAATGCTCAAAGTGATTTCTTAGCAAAATAATGTAAGGAGACATGGATGGATGTAGGCGTTTGTCTGAATATTAACAATGAATTAGATAGCATTTTTGGTTTGTGGTGCTCAGATGCATTGTACTTTTGCTTTATCAATGTCCCTCTTCTGTGGATTCTAGGACACTAGTTATTACACACAATGTAATGGTTGCCTCACACTTTTGAGTCTTAGCTGCAAGGAAATGATCAATGCATTCTGTTTAGGTACTGCAGCAGTTTATAAAGAAAGAAAAAGCAGGCATACCTACCAGACATCAAAAGGTCTTATGGATTTTAACAGCTATGAACAAAAGATCTGAGAACAGATATTTACTCAGTGGTACACCCCATGGGTTTGATAACCCATGGGTGCGTTGGTTGGCCGTTTCAGGTGCCAGTAACTTCGAACACTTCAATGCCACTTCTTCCACACTTACTGTACCATTAGGCTATTAAAGCAACAGTTCAATAACTTTACTAATTGTGAACAGCACACAAATGATGCCCAACCAAAGTTCTGTAGGTCTTGTAATGCCAGGTATCCACCTTTACCACACAGGAACTTGGTGGCAAACCAAATTTTTAGCTGGGAGCACAACAATTCAGTACGCACACTGAAGGTGTAGACAAGTTAAAACTATGCATTTTAAAATCCAAAAATCCACCATTTTTACTTGTCCAGTCCCACCAATGCTACTTTATTAGGGCAAGTGGATAAAAATCCAAACGCTGAAGTTTTCCATTTAAACCAGCTCCCTGAAAAATGCATGGCAGTCCAACAGACATAAGCCAAATCATTCTAGTGCCAAGAAGCCCTAAAAATGGGACCCTGGGGAACAGAAAATAAACAAAAACAAACCTTGTATAACCAAAGCCAAGCTCTGGCCAATCTGTACAAAAAGAACAAATAGACCTTATGGTGGAAATACGCAAATTTAAGAACCTATCTAGGTACGAACAAACAAGTCAATCATAACCAAAACTATTAAAGTCATACCGTTTTTTCCTAAGGTTCAGATGGCTATAGGTCAGCTGAACAGAGGACATAAAACAATACACAGGTTAACCCATGTAGTCATGGCTCTATATTCTTGTAATGTGGGGACCGCCCTATTTAGAGTTGAATAAAATTCATATTTGAAAAAAAAAAAAACAATGCACAAGAACTTACAGTAAGATGCATTTACTGGCACAGTTTGGGCTTAATCAGAGCCACTTCCCCAACTACCGGCCACAGTATGCAATGATAACCGCTTTGACTGCCCCCCGATCCCCCTCCTTTGGGCTCCATGTTCCATGAATCCAAGAATCAAACACCCATGGGTTCCATCTTAATCCTCTGTTGCTGCTCAGGCATGTCAGCACAGACACCTAGCTGGTTGTCCCTCTGCCATGAGCACGCACATAAGAGTGGCTTCATTAAGGAGGCTTGGCTTCTTGGAATAGAGGCTCCCTTAGGGACCATTCATGCTAATTTCTATGTACTGCAATCTGGCTGATGTTCATAGAAATGGACAGTACATGGAGCCTTCAGGTAAGCTCCAGTCTGCTACAAAAAAAAAAAAAAAAAAAAAATGTATTTTTGCCGCATTACACTGCTCAACAACCAGGGGTTCCATTGCAATGTGAACAGGGCACACAGATAACCACTGCTGCCTGTGTGCCCTTGTGGTGACTGGCACTGATTCAATGCAGGAAAATACCACTCACTGCACCTAGTGTGAACGAGCCCTTAGGCTTCATGCCAACATTTTAGGTGGATGTATTGGCTTATACTAGTAGCCATCCATTTTTGTGCCGAGGAATCCTTTGTACCCTTTGCACCATGTACTAATAAGCATTTGTCACCAGCACAGCATGCCTCCATTGCAAAGTTCAATGTTTTATCAAAGCAATCACATTACGTCACGTTCAAGTGCAACATCACGATTGCGTATCATCTATTTATTGCCACATGCCTGATTGAGTCCTATGCCACTACAAAAAGTTGCAAACTTGCAATGTGATTACTGCAATGAAATGTTGGATTTTGAAATGGATCCATTCTCTGCTGGTGACATAAAAGTCTCGTACACTGAAAACCAGTCTGAAAATCCCTATACTCCATGAAGGAGTGTGAAGGGAAGATTTCCATCATCATATCGTATCCCACCCACCCTGATGTGTTAGTGGAGCACTGACCGATTATGGTGTTGGTTTTACGAGACCAGAACACTCCTCGCACACGTTTCAGGCTGCATTGTTGGTGTTGCAGTCAGGTGGCAGAGGACTGAGATGTCAGATATATTGCAGGTTGTGACCCTGACACCTTTCTTAGGCTGTTTACAGTTTAGAAGCGTAAACCTGCAATAAAGCCTCAATTATGGCAACACGTTTCTGTATTTAAAGCACTTTAGGCCACACATTTTATGTTTTAAGTCAACCTGCTAAAACTTGTAAAATAGAGCTATGTTTCAACAGTAACCAACAGTGTCTTCCTACAGCTTTTCCTATATGTGGTTTTTGGAATGTACTAGAGGCATCCAAATCCATCTGGAAAGCAACTTTCTGGTTCATCTCCCATAAGAACTGCAGCCATCTATAAGGAGGAAAGAAGGATATATTGCTACCAGGACCGTAGATGGCAAAAAAAACCAGGCAAGAAATGATGGCCTTGATGGCCTACTTGAAACTCTTTATACATAGGAAATTTAGTCCCTCAAATCTAGTTGGGGGGGGCATTTTGACCATTAATCTGTCTCCTAGGATAATCCATAAATTCTGTATGGCTGGTAAATGCCTATTATATGTTCTACACATATGAACATAGTACTACACAATGTCCTTACTTTCCAACCCCCCCCTATATACAGCAGGACCATAGATAAGGAACATAGCCACCTTCCAATAGGAGGTCAGGTCACTGCAGCAGGAAAAAAATAAAATGGGCAACACTGGAGGTTTGGAAGAGGCTACAGAAAGGACTTTTTGAGCCAAGAACATATGCGAATAGATTTTTTTGTTTCCTCATCTGTTCTCTCCATAACTTACGCCTGGCCAAAAAAGTAAATAAATGAGAAAAAAAGCACATGCACATGTCCCTAGGTTTATTCCTTTAACTCCAGACAACAGCTGCTGATCCTTTCAGAAATCCACTCTGCACCTAACTTCCAGTGCTCTCTGCTTCACTGAAATCCAGCAAAAAGAACTAGGCAGGGCTGACACTGCTCTGGATTTCAGTGCATGTACTGCAGTGATGATCCGATTTTTAATAAATCTTTTTTAGATTATAGTATTGTATTATTGCAGTAATGTATTACAGCAAATTATTAGCATTATTACACTTGGACAATGCCAAGTAGGCAGAAAAGTTCTTCGAAATGTGTGACCCAAAAAATAAATAAAAAATAAAAATATATATGCAGGTTTTCGGTGCGACCCATTCAAACTTCCTCCCAGCTGTAGGGAAGAGCCATGTAGAAAAATCCAACACTGCTGCATTTATCCACACCTCTCCGCAGGTTTCTGCGCAACCCTGCGTTTTCATGCAGTTTTTCAGCTCAGCTGAGTGTAGAAATGAATGGCATGTCACTTTGACATTCCATTAAAGTTAGGGGTAAAAAAAAAAAAAAAAAAAAAAAAAGGGGGAACAATGACTTGTGTTGTAAAAACAAACACAAACCCCCCCCCCCCCCCCCTTTGCTCGCAGCTGCGATCACTACCTGCAGAGTAGATAAAAAAAAAAAAATTTTAAAAAAGGGAACGCGTGTGAACCTACCCTTCAGCTGGGTACAGTTTAATTTTCATTTAATCAGCAGGTTGAAGAAGAAAAGAAAACAAAACCCCAAAAACAGACAGACCTCTGCACAAACGCAAGAAATAATGCAGAGATCTCTACAGCTGAGATATTGTATTCGCTCAGGGGAGACTCTCACACATCCAAAATACACCGATCTGCTCCAGCAGCCACTAGCTGCAGCAGCTGATCAAACACTGGTTTTCCACCTTGACTGGCAGATCGGCCGCCTAATGTCCGCCTTCTGCTGAACAGAATGTGGTACATACCGAAATTCATCCGGTTCCTGATGTACCGGCTGACTTTCGGAGTTTACACATATAAAACATCCAATGTACTCGAGAAAGGAGCAAAGTTTTTCTCTTAGAGCCCATTGAAAATGAATTTGTGGTAGTAACAGCATGCAGCAACAATTGATAAAACGCACTGCAGATTATGTGAAAATTACAACATGTAGTGTTGTAAATGGGCCCTTTACAACCTGCAATTAAAATACCAGTTGGCTTCTATATAGTAAAAGTTCCAGCAGCTAATCAGTATATCAGATAAGAAAGTCTTAACTGCAGGTAGGTGTTATTAGACAAGAAGCCAACAAATGCTTTGCTGTCCAGTAATCCCAGCAAAGGGCACGGCTGCAAGCCCCTTCCAAGAAATAGTACATCTTGGGCCATTAAATCAGAACACCGGGCAAACCACTTCATACACATCCATATTGTATGAACTTGACTTTGAGACCTATGAACAGTGTGGATAAACTATAAAGAAAAAAAAAAAAAAATTAACTCAGGTTTGATTTAAAATCCAATTTGTATCAATTTTAATAAAATGCTTTTGGAGAAAAAAAAAACCCCAACCCCATCTATAGTTTTCTACTTAAGATAAATTAATCATTTTGTTTATTCAGCATGAAATGGAGCTTAGTTATGTAGCATGAGGCTGTATATTCTGCAATATCAAAATTTTTGGTAAACTCATTCAATGAATCCAACCTCTGCAAGCTGAGATAATATGCACTGCATTGATGCATTCCACAGTAACCATGAGATAAAACAAAGGTTCAGGAATATTCCTTTATCCCATTGTTTTGCAAATCTATGTACACTAAAAACTGTATGATTGAATTGGTTCCAATTTTACTAACCTGACACCTTTTCGAAATAGGAAACCTTCATTTTGATTCAATATATTAAAGACACCAACTACCAGCAAGAATGAGTCCTTACATTTAAAGAGCACCTGTCATTTCAGATCCATCATGGCAGCGCCTGTTAGCGGGCATCCACTCACCTGCTGCCACCACCTCCCTCACCTTGTGTTACTGCCGTATCACCAGCCGTTCCATTAAAGTGAATGGGACTGGCTGAGTTAACAGCTGGTCAGAGGAGGAGCCGCTGCGGGACAGAGATGACAGCCGCTCTTTAAAAAGGAGGATTTAAACCGGGCCTTTTTGCTAGCGATTTTAAAACGGGCCTTTTTGCTAGCGATTTTAAAACGGGCCTTTTTGCTAGCGATTTTAAAACGGGCCTTTTTGCTAGCGATTTTAAAACCGGGCCTTTTTGCTAGCGATTTTAAAACGGGCCTTTTTGCTAGCGATTTTAAAACCGGGCCTTTTTACTAGCGATTTTAAAACCGGGCCTTTTTACTAGCGATTTAAATCAAATACACCTTGCCTATGAACAGGCGAGATATTTTCAATCCACTAACTTTCCTATTACCGATCCATGCAGAGAGATAAAGAAAATCTAGCACAAAAACACTACAACCAGAGCAGGCAAAATCCACCTGGACTAGAGCTGCATTGAGCTCCATAAAGTCTACATACAGCCAAAACCTTATATCAGATTCAGCTTGGAAAACTTTTTAAATATTTTCTTTTTTTGCTGTCTGTTCCGTTGGGAAGATTTTGAGCCACTTCCTCTCCTTAGGCCTCATGCACACGAGACGCAGATGAAACCTCTGTTAAAAAAAAGCTGAAACGCGCGTTTAGAAACGCGCGTTTTGCCGCGTTTGCATGTCGCGTTTAGACGCGTTTAGACGCGTTTATAAAGATAACATCATGTAGACCCTCCCCAAGCTCTCAAAGCATTTTTTTTAACTATTTCTGCTATTTTGATCAGAGTGAGCAGCAGCAGCATAGAGAGCAGTTGTACACTTGCATTTGCCGTGTCACTTGCCACGGCACCTGCCACAAGTTGTGGATTGTCCACTTGCCACAAGTTGGGGATTGTCCACTTGCCACATCACCTGCCACGTCACCTGCCACAAATTGTGGATTGTCCACTTGCCACGTCACTTGCCACATCACCTGCCACGTCACTTGCCACGAGATGTGGATTGTCCACTTTCCACGTCATCTGCCATGCCACCTGCCACAAGCTGTGGATTGTCCACTTGCCACGTCACCAGCCACATCACCTGCCACAAGTTATGGATTGTCTACTTGCCGCGTCACTTGCCACATCACCTGCCACGTCACTTGCCACGTCACCTGCCACAAGTTGTGGATTGTTCACTTGCCACGTCACCTGCCACGTCACCTGCCACGTCACCTGCCACAAGTTGTGGATTGTCCACTTGCCACGTCACTTGCCACAAGCTGTGGATTGTCCACTTGCCACATCACTTGCCACGTCACCTGCCACATCACTTGCCACGTCACCTGTCACAAGTTTTGGATTGTCCACTTGCCACGTCACTTGCCACGTCAGCTGCCACGTCACTTGCCACGAGATGTGGATTGTCCACTTTCCACGTCATCTGCCATGCCACCTGCCACAAGCTGTGGATTGTCCACTTGACACGTCACCAGCCACATCACCTGCCACAAGTTGTGGATTGTCCACTTGCCACGTGACTTGCCACATCACCTGCCACGTCACTTGCCACATCACCTGCCACAAGTTGTGGATTGTCTACTTGCCGCGTCACTTGCCACTTCACCTGCCACGTCACTTGCCACGTCACCTGCCACAAGTTGTGGATTGTTCACTTGCCACGTCACCTGCCACAAGTTGTGGATTGTCCACTTGCCACGTCACTTGCCACAAGTTGTGGATTGTCCACTTGCCACGTCACCTGCCACAAGTTTTGGATTGTCCACTTGCCACGTCAGCTGCCACGTCACTTGCCACATCACCTGCCACAAGTTGTGGATTGTCCACTTGCCACGTCACTTGCCACATCACCTGCCACGTCACTTGCCACGAGATGTGGATTGTCCACTTGCCATGTCACTTGCCACGTCACCTGCCACGTCACTTGCCACGTCAGCTGCCACGTCACTTGCCACAAGATGTGGATTGTCCACTTGTCACATCACCTGCCACATCACCTGCCACAAGTTGTGGATTGTCCACTTGCCACATCACCTGCCACGTCACCTGCCACAAATTGTGGATTGTCCACTTGCCACGTCACTTGCCACATCACCTGCCACGTCACTTGCCACGAGATGTGGATTGTCCACTTTCCACGTCATCTGCCATGCCACCTGCCACAAGCTGTGGATTGTCCACTTGCCACGTCACCAGCCACATCACCTGCCACAAGTTGTGGATTGTCTACTTGCTGCGTCACTTGCCACATCACCTGCCACGTCACTTGCCACGTCACCTGCCACAAGTTGTGGATTGTTCACTTGCCACGTCACCTGCCACGTCACCTGCCACAAGTTGTGGATTGTCTACTTGCCGCGTCACTTGCCACATCACCTGCCACGTCACTTGCCACGTCACCTGCCACAAGTTGTGGATTGTTCACTTGCCACGTCACCTGCCACAAGTTGTGGATTGTCCACTTGCCACGTCACTTGCCACAAGCTGTGGATTGTCCACTTGCCACATCACTTGCCACGTCACCTGCCACGTCACTTGCCACGTCACCTGCCACGTCACCTGCCACAAGTTTTGGATTGTCCACTTGCCACGTCACTTGCCACGTCAGCTGCCACGTCACTTGCCACGAGATGTGGATTGTCCACTTTCCACGTCATCTGCCATGCCACCTGCCACAAGCTGTGGATTGTCCACTTGACACGTCACCAGCCACATCACCTGCCACAAGTTGTGGATTGTCCACTTGCCACGTGACTTGCCACATCACCTGCCACGTCACTTGCCACATCACCTGCCACAAGTTGTGGATTGTCTACTTGCCGCGTCACTTGCCACTTCACCTGCCACGTCACCTGCCACAAGTTGTGGATTGTCCACTTGGCACGTCACTTGCCACAAGCTGTGGATTGTCCACTTGCCACATCACTTGCCACGTCACCTGCCACGTCACTTGCCACGTCACCTGCCACAAGTTTTGGATTGTCCACTTGCCACGTCAGCTGCCACGTCACTTGCCACATCACCTGCCACGTCACCTGCCACAAGTTGTGGATTGTCCACTTGCCACGTCACTTGCCACATCACCTGCCACGTCACTTGCCACGAGATGTGGATTGTCCACTTGCCATGTCACTTGCCACGTCACCTGCCACGTCACTTGCCACGTCAGCTGCCACGTCACTTGCCACAAGATGTGGATTGTCCACTTGTCACATCACCTGCCACATCACTTGCCACATCACCTGCCACAAGTTGTGGATTGTCCACTTGCCACGTCACTTGCCACATCACCTGCCACGTCACTTGCCACAAGATGTGGATTGTCCACTTTCCACGTCACCTGCCATGCCATCTGCCACAAGTTGTGGATTGTCCACTTACCACGTCACCAGCCACATCACCTGCCACAAGTTGTGGATTGTCCACTTGCCACACCACTTTCCACGTCACCTGCCACGTCACCTGCCACAAGATGTGGATTGTCCACTTGCCACGTCACCAGCCACATCACCTGCCACACGTTGTGGATTGTCCACTTGCCACGTCCCTTGCCACGTCCCCTGCCACATCACCTGCCACAAGTGGATTGTCCACTTGCCACATCACTTGCCACATCACCTGCCACAAGTTGTGGATTGTCCACTTGCCACGTCACCAGCCACATCACCTGCCACAAGTTGTGGATTGTCCACTTGCCACGTCACTTGCCACAAGTTGTGGATTGTCCACTTGCCACGTCACCTGCCACAAGTTTTGGATTGTCCACTTGCCACGTCAGCTGCCACGTCACTTGCCACATCACCTGCCACAAGTTGTGGATTGTCCACTTGCCACGTCACTTGCCACATCACCTGCCACGTCACTTGCCACGAGATGTGGATTGTCCACTTGCCATGTCACTTGCCACGTCACCTGCCACGTCACTTGCCACGTCAGCTGCCACGTCACTTGCCACAAGATGTGGATTGTCCACTTGTCACATCACCTGCCACATCACCTGCCACAAGTTGTGGATTGTCCACTTGCCACATCACCTGCCACGTCACCTGCCACAAATTGTGGATTGTCCACTTGCCACGTCACTTGCCACATCACCTGCCACGTCACTTGCCACGAGATGTGGATTGTCCACTTTCCACGTCATCTGCCATGCCACCTGCCACAAGCTGTGGATTGTCCACTTGCCACGTCACCAGCCACATCACCTGCCACAAGTTGTGGATTGTCTACTTGCTGCGTCACTTGCCACATCACCTGCCACGTCACTTGCCACGTCACCTGCCACAAGTTGTGGATTGTTCACTTGCCACGTCACCTGCCACGTCACCTGCCACAAGTTGTGGATTGTCTACTTGCCGCGTCACTTGCCACATCACCTGCCACGTCACTTGCCACGTCACCTGCCACAAGTTGTGGATTGTTCACTTGCCACGTCACCTGCCACAAGTTGTGGATTGTCCACTTGCCACGTCACTTGCCACAAGCTGTGGATTGTCCACTTGCCACATCACTTGCCACGTCACCTGCCACGTCACTTGCCACGTCACCTGCCACGTCACCTGCCACAAGTTTTGGATTGTCCACTTGCCACGTCACTTGCCACGTCAGCTGCCACGTCACTTGCCACGAGATGTGGATTGTCCACTTTCCACGTCATCTGCCATGCCACCTGCCACAAGCTGTGGATTGTCCACTTGACACGTCACCAGCCACATCACCTGCCACAAGTTGTGGATTGTCCACTTGCCACGTGACTTGCCACATCACCTGCCACGTCACTTGCCACATCACCTGCCACAAGTTGTGGATTGTCTACTTGCCGCGTCACTTGCCACTTCACCTGCCACGTCACCTGCCACAAGTTGTGGATTGTCCACTTGGCACGTCACTTGCCACAAGCTGTGGATTGTCCACTTGCCACATCACTTGCCACGTCACCTGCCACGTCACTTGCCACGTCACCTGCCACAAGTTTTGGATTGTCCACTTGCCACGTCAGCTGCCACGTCACTTGCCACATCACCTGCCACGTCACCTGCCACAAGTTGTGGATTGTCCACTTGCCACGTCACTTGCCACATCACCTGCCACGTCACTTGCCACGAGATGTGGATTGTCCACTTGCCATGTCACTTGCCACGTCACCTGCCACGTCACTTGCCACGTCAGCTGCCACGTCACTTGCCACAAGATGTGGATTGTCCACTTGTCACATCACCTGCCACATCACTTGCCACATCACCTGCCACAAGTTGTGGATTGTCCACTTGCCACGTCACTTGCCACATCACCTGCCACGTCACTTGCCACAAGATGTGGATTGTCCACTTTCCACGTCACCTGCCATGCCATCTGCCACAAGTTGTGGATTGTCCACTTACCACGTCACCAGCCACATCACCTGCCACAAGTTGTGGATTGTCCACTTGCCACACCACTTTCCACGTCACCTGCCACGTCACCTGCCACAAGATGTGGATTGTCCACTTGCCACGTCACCAGCCACATCACCTGCCACACGTTGTGGATTGTCCACTTGCCACGTCCCTTGCCACGTCCCCTGCCACATCACCTGCCACAAGTGGATTGTCCACTTGCCACATCACTTGCCACATCACCTGCCACAAGTTGTGGATTGTCCACTTGCCACGTCACCAGCCACATCACCTGCCACAAGTTGTGGATTGTCCACTTGCCACGTCCCTTGCCACGTCCCCTGCCACGTCACCTGCCACAAGTGGATTGTCCACTTGCCACATCACTTGCCACGTCACCTGCCACAAGATGTGGATTGTCCACTTGCCACGTCACCAGCCACATCACCTGCCACAAGTTGTGGATTGTCCACTTGCCACGTCCCTTGCCACGTCCCCTGCCACGTCACCTGCCACAAGTGGATTGTCCACTTGCCACATCACTTGCCACATCACCTGCCACAAGTTGTGGATTGTCCACTTGCCACGTCACCTGACACAAGTTGTGGATTGTCCACTCGCCACGTCACTTGCCACATCCCCTGCCACAAGTGGATTGTCCACTTGCCACATCACTTGCCCCATCACCTGCCACAAGTTGTGGATTGTCCACTTGCCACGTCACCTGACACAAGTTGTGGATTGTCCACTCGCCACGTCACTTGCCACATCACCTTCCACAAGTGGATTGTCCACTTGCCACGTCACTTGCCACGTCCCCTGCCACAAGTGGATTGTCCACTTGCCACGTCACTTGCCACGTCAGCTGCCACGTCACTTGCCACGAGATGTGGATTGTCCACTTTCCACGTCATCTGCCATGCCACCTGCCACAAGCTGTGGATTGTCCACTTGACACGTCACCAGCCACATCACCTGCCACAAGCTGTGGATTGTCCACTTGACACGTCACCAGCCACATCACCTGCCACAAGTTGTGGATTGTCCACTTGCCACGTGACTTGCCACATCACCTGCCACGTCACTTGCCACATCACCTGCCACAAGTTGTGGATTGTCTACTTGCCGCGTCACTTGCCACTTCACCTGCCACGTCACCTGCCACAAGTTGTGGATTGTCCACTTGCCACGTCACTTGCCACAAGCTGTGGATTGTCCACTTGCCACATCACTTGCCACGTCACCTGCCACGTCACTTGCCACGTCACCTGCCACAAGTTTTGGATTGTCCACTTGCCACGTCAGCTGCCACGTCACTTGCCACATCACCTGCCACGTCACCTGCCACAAGTTGTGGATTGTCCACTTGCCACGTCACTTGCCACATCACCTGCCACGTCACCTGCCACGAGATGTGGATTGTCCACTTGCCATGTCACTTGCCACGTCACCTGCCACGTCACTTGCCACGTCAGCTGCCACGTCAGCTGCCACGTCAGCTGCCACGTCAGCTGCCACGTCACTTGCCACAAGATGTGGATTGTCCACTTGTCACATCACCTGCCACATCACTTGCCACATCACCTGCCACAAGTTGTGGATTGTCCACTTGCCACGTCACTTGCCACATCACCTGCCACGTCACTTGCCACAAGATGTGGATTGTCCACTTTCCACGTCACCTGCCATGCCATCTGCCACAAGTTGTGGATTGTCCACTTACCACGTCACCAGCCACATCACCTGCCACAAGTTGTGGATTGTCCACTTGCCACACCACTTTCCACGTCACCTGCCACGTCACCTGCCACAAGATGTGGATTGTCCACTTGCCACGTCACCAGCCACATCACCTGCCACAAGTTGTGGATTGTCCACTTGCCACGTCCCTTGCCACGTCCCCTGCCACATCACCTGCCACAAGTGGATTGTCCACTTGCCACATCACTTGCCACATCACCTGCCACAAGTTGTGGATTGTCCACTTGCCACGTCACCAGCCACATCACCTGCCACAAGTTGTGGATTGTCCACTTGCCACGTCCCTTGCCACGTCCCCTGCCACGTCACCTGCCACAAGTGGATTGTCCACTTGCCACATCACTTGCCACGTCACCTGCCACAAGATGTGGATTGTCCACTTGCCACGTCACCAGCCACATCACCTGCCACAAGTTGTGGATTGTCCACTTGCCACGTCCCTTGCCACGTCCCCTGCCACGTCACCTGCCACAAGTGGATTGTCCACTTGCCACATCACTTGCCACATCACCTGCCACAAGTTGTGGATTGTCCACTTGCCACGTCACCTGACACAAGTTGTGGATTGTCCACTCGCCACGTCACTTGCCACATCCCCTGCCACAAGTGGATTGTCCACTTGCCACATCACTTGCCCCATCACCTGCCACAAGTTGTGGATTGTCCACTTGCCACGTCACCTGACACAAGTTGTGGATTGTCCACTCGCCACGTCACTTGCCACATCACCTTCCACAAGTGGATTGTCCACTTGCCACGTCACTTGCCACGTCCCCTGCCACAAGTGGATTGTCCACTTGCCACGTCACCTGCCACAAGTTATGGATTGTCCACTTGCCACGTCACATGCCAGTCACCTGCCACAAGTTGTTGATTTTCCACTTGCCACGTCACCTGCCAAGTCACTTGCCGCGTCACCTGCCAGGTCACTTGCCGCGTCACCTGCCACAAGTTGTCTATTGTCCACTTGCCACGTCACATGCCAGTCACCTGCCACAAGTTGTTGATTTTCCACTTGCCACGTCACCTGCCAAGTCACTTGCCGCGTCACCTGCCAGGTCACTTGCCACGTCACCTGCCACAAGTTGTCTATTGTCCACTTTCCACGTCACTTGCCACTTCACCTGCCACGTCACTTGCCACAAGTTGTGGATTGTCCACTTGCCACATCACTTGCCACCTGCCATGTCACTTGCCACAAGTTGTGGATTGTCCACTTGCCACGTCACTTGCCACAAGTTGTGGATTGTCCACTTGCAATTGCAATTGTTTAAAATATTTTTCTAATGGTTTTTCATCATTTTTGAGATTTTTAATGTAAAAAAAAGGTCACCTTTAAAAACGCATATAAACGCAAACGCGGCTAAAGGCGGTAGCGGCGTTTTGCCGCGTTTTACCGCGTTTTGCGTCTGAAACGCAGAAATTTTTGTTTCTGAACGCATTTTTTTGCTTCTGGAAAAACGAGATTAAACGCAACTGCATATAAACGGAAAAAAACGAGACTGTGTGCATGGACACATAGGATAACATTGAATGAGTTCAGGTGCAGTTGAAAAAACTGTCCAACTGCATCTGAACGCGCGTTTAACTGCGTCTCGTGTGCATGAGGCTTTAAGACACAACAGAAGAGGAAATCTCTAATGGAATTTCCCCTCTTAGTTTTTACTAGAGCTGAACAATTCAGGATAAAACAAGAATCCCAATTTTTTTTTTTTTTGCTTAGAATAAAGATCACGATTCTCAACGTAACATTTTCCACATTATACAAAAAAATTGAGCTAACTTTACTGTTTAGTTTTTTTTCTTAATTCATTGAAGTGTATTTTTGCACAGAGCAGGTAAGTATAGACATTTTTGTATTTTTTTATTTTTTTTTTATTTTTTTTTAAATGACCTTTCACAACCTCTTAAAACACAAATAAAAACAAATCTGCTATAAAATTAAAGGCTTTAGTTCACTTTTTTCCTGTACAGCGTTCCCATATCCCAATACAGTAATAGTGTAGCTCTATCCCGGGAAGGTCAAAGGAATTCACATATCTTAGACCATCACTGCCCTGCCCTCCCCTTGTCCAATCAGAGAATGCTTTGCATTGATTAAACAAAATACAAAGTTTTCTCTGAATGGCTCCTCTGCTGAGCGAGATCCTCTGGTCACTATGCAGCAGGGCACTGGCTTGGTGCAGGTCCTAAAAGCAAGAAATATTGTAGTGGTGGTGACTACAGTGATTGTCTAGTTCCACAAGATCGGTGCGGTAAAATATATCCTTATTTACATTGCTCTAAGCTGGAACAATGCAACTATGCAACATTTCCATGCCTGGAAGATGTGAACTTTTACCTTGTAAAGAAACCCATTAAAACAGAAAATGATAAGATAGCCATCCATATACACACACCACACTTTTTTCCCTAAATAAGTGATCTCTGTTCTGAGCAGCATAAGGAGGGAGAGGTGGAGGTGGAGAAACAGCAGGACAATCTCAAAGTGAAGTGTTGCAGTGTCAGCACAAGGCTAGTCTCCCAGCACAGCCAGAATTCACCAGGTATTTCACGCAAGGAATACAAAAGAACAGGATACTTTTTACACAAGTACATGGTACAGCAGACATTAGGAATTTGAAATTGTGGGGTAATATACTCTTTAATTTGTCAAGACAAAGCAAGCAAAAGCATATTTTACAAATACTTTAAAGTGGTTCTAAAGGAGTAATTACTTTTTTACCTTCATGCATAAAAAAGGTAAAAACCTTCTCCCAATGGACCCTCTGGATAACAGGAAGTGGGTTAAACGGTGGCCAGCGCCATCTGCCAAGGAAAGTGGCATTGTGTTTAGCACTTCTGCCTTGCAGCACTAGAGTTCCCAGTTGGAATCCAAGTCAGGACACGATCTACGTGAATAGTAGGTTTGCATATTCTCCCGGTGCTTATGAGGGTTTCCTCTGGGTATTCGTTTCCTCCCACACTATGATAGGTATGTATGCGCGTGCGAGATAGGGACATTTAAAAAAAAAAAAAAAAAAGAAGTTTAGTAACCCTTTAAACCAGGAGTCTCAATCTGGTGGCCCTCCAGGTGTTGCTGAACTACAAGTCCCATCATGCCTCTGCTTGTGGGTGTCATGCTTGTGACTGTCAAGCCTTGCAATGCTTCATGGGACTTGTAGTTCTGCAACAGCTGGAGGGCCGCCCATTTGAGACCCCTGCTTTAAACACACATCATACTTGCCTCCGCTGCTTAAAATCAAGCCTTTCCACTCAATTTAAATCGTGATTTCAAGCTACTTTTCCACTAGTGCAACTTGGGACTGCAAAGCCGCATGACAAGTCGTACCCCATGATTTCCAAAGAATACCAGTCATATCTGTGCAACTTGAAGTCACAGCGACTTCAAAGTAGTAGCCCCCGCGCTACTTTGGTCCCACTGTGATGCGCCATGAGGTCCACAGACCTCAAGAATACACAGGCATGGCTTTAAGCCGCAGCAAAAAAAAAAAAAAAAAATTGCACGACCTTCAGGTCGCAATAGTGGAAACCAAGGCTAAATTGACTCAATTTAAATCAAATCCAACCTGGAAAAGGCCAATTCACACCAGCTGCTGTGCTTGAAACACCACAGAGGTGATGCGCCAATCTCAGACGTCCAACGCAGTCTTACCACATATGGTGTAAATATACCCACAAACTTTGCCTCTGTGCAAGAGCTTCCTGTAATAAAGACCTGTCACTACTGCGCTCTCTCCGTGTGCAGGGTGACTAGTCTGGTCTCCGCCCCCTAATGTAGTTTTAAGCAGGCAGAGAGGCTGGGTCCCTCCCACAGCTCAATGATGTCGCTGCTACTTTTACAAGGTAACAACTAGGTTCATATAGGCATTGGGTGTACACAGAGTGGATTCATCTTTGTGGCTGAGGAATATTGTATATTTAAATGAAGTACAGTGAAAGGAAAAAAAATAAAAAATATATAAAAAAAAATAAAAATAAAAAAACACGCCACAACATTTATACAACCCTAATGATGCAAATATTCACTGCATAGGACTTTACAATGAGCTTTACGGACCACGTTACCACAATTTATAGGGACAATCTATACATGGGTAGAACAGTTCATATACTTTTCAAATGGATTATAATGAAAAGTACAGTATAAACCATCAGCCAATGCAAATCAATGAAATCTTGCTTAAACTCCTAATGCATGAGCCATGTGCCTGCTGGTAAGTACGGATATGCCACAGACGTGCAGCAAGAGAAGCCTTTCCTTTTAATTATATGTACTGCGCACATCATTAGCTCATGGAGCTACTGGGAACTGAGTGGGTTCAAAGCACTGCTGCCATAATAACATCACCTTAAATGTGAACACCGAAGATGTGAAATATAATCAGTCCTGGGAACGCTTTACAATATGACCAGAAGACCCTTTAAGGCTTATTTATTCTAGAATTTCCATACAGGAACTGCTTTACCTGCCAAAGGATTTGTGGATTTGCAATTCTGCATAGGTAGTTTTCTGGTAAAGGTGAAAAAACCCTTCAAGCCATACAAGAGGCAAGGGTCATTTTTGGAAAAGCAGACACTTTAAATGGGATCTCCATTAAAAACTATTTTGCCAAATAGGTCAAGTCATCATTACATTCTGACCAATGTGAATAGAAAAAAAAATATAATATATAATATACAATATAATATATAATATATATCCTTGTGCTAATAAACAAATTGCATATATAAAAAAGATCCAATTATAAAACCCAACTAATTCATGCCAAAAAATATCAAGTCCCACAAGCCATATGCATGACCATGTGGCGTACAGCCCTGTACATACATTTTCTGATACGGATTCTGGGCAGGCTTGAGAAAGAAAGCGCCCCCCCCCCCAAACATGCCACCTCCTTGCCCCTATCTGCAAGCCTTCTCCACGAGGACAATATATGACCACAGAGGTTGAATCTGATATTCCCACCTGAGTTTGCGCAAAGTCATAAAAAAAAAAAACCTGGCGCCTAACTTTTTTCGCTGGCGCCTAGATTCAAAGCACATTTGTCAAGCCCTGCTCTTTGGACAGCCCAGCCATGTAAGCGTGCTGACCAATGCAAAGCGCATCTCTGACTTCTTTCTTCTGGGACATCTTAATCAAAGAAGAAGCACTTCGTATCGGTCAGCGCAGTCATGCCAACCAACGAGTGCTTGTCAAAGTAAGCATTTTGATGAACACCCAATCTGAGCCGGCCTAAGGAACATTACATTGGCAGCGCGGGACATCGCAGCCACTATGTGCAGGGTGGACAGAGCACAGTTCACTTTTTTTCATGAAAATTTGAAATGAAAACTTATTTAAAAAGTCCTAGCCAATGTAATATTACACAAGAGCGACTTAAAACAAATATCAAATAATTTCAGCTGTAACTTCTCTCGTGCCATGGAGAACAATTGTCATCCATATGCTGCTGGCAGTTTTTTTTTTTCTCAGCGTTTGGGTTTTTTTTTTTTTTTTTTTAAACGCTGACATCTATCCTGTTGCTTAGCAACCTGACAATTCAATCTTTGAGGAAGTAACCTGGAAGGAGCGAGTTGGCACACCCCTTTCTTCAATGTCAACAAGTGACAATCTGATAGAAGCTTCAGCTGGTGACATGAAAGGAGTGGGGGGGAGAGTAGTTGTGATCACGCTGTTAAAGAGTGAACCAGATTTTTCTCTCCCCCCCAATATTATATATCAGTCCTCCTAACAGGAAAGTCCTATAACCCTTTCTACCAGCATGACAACCAATCAGCGCACCAAGCTGTCCCACCCTCCCCAGCTGTAGCATTACATTTATGTGTCCAACAAGCAAAAAAAAAAAAAACCCTGTAGTAAACGCGCGTTGGATATTACGCTACACACCAGATGGACCAAATCTGAATAAAATATCATACAAGATGTGGATCCACATAGGATACATTTGTTTTGATTACCAAAGGAAATGCACCAAAAATAGAGATATTAAAAATAGATTTTGAACAGTAGTTGGTCACAGATGGCATAAAATAAAATAAAATAAAAAAATAAATAAATAAAAAAAAAAAAAAAAGGTCCTGCTTTTCAATTTAAGAAAAAATAAATCCAATACAGAAACACGCAAATTATCGATTTTCGATTTATTATAATGGCCGCGGTGGAGATTTTTTGAAGTCTGCAGTTAAAACCCGACTATCTTATCCCAGGTGAAACTTGAACAGATGTTTCGTTTCTGAAGCTTCTGTCCACAGGGCACATAATTGGTTACTTATTGCCGGTTGCTAGGGAACCACGTACTCAGGGCTTTAAGCTTCAAGTCAAATCTTATACTGAATGACAGTTGACACAGACGCAATAGAGCATTTGCCCGACTCCACTGATACAGCCAGATGAAGGGACGATCATCAATAGACACACATTCAAGTCCTTGGGCTGACCCCGATCGGGGAAGAATTGACCGTCTGTCCCCGGAGACAAGCCACCAGCTACAGCATTCTCCTTCTCCACTGGTCCAAATATGTAGACCGATCACTTGATCCATAGCTAGTTTTGCAGCCACATCATGCATTTATCTTCTGCTATCATTTAAAGTTGAACACCAGAAAGACAAAAAATACTCCCTTGAAGTGGCTCTGTCGCTGCAAGGATGCAAATATAAACTAAAAACAATACTTTTAGCTTTGGATACAGCGGAGAGGGATTAGAATCCCTGTCAGGTGTTTACAGTCATCTGTACCCTCCCAGTAAAGCTGGCCATAGACTGTTCAAATATCCTGTCTATAAATGGGACCGGATGAGTGTACCCAAGTTGATCGATCAATTAAAAAGGTACAACCAGTAGATGGGATTTTTCTACATACAGTTGCTGCCAGCAGTTATAGTCACTAGTGGTAATCCTTGCATTCTGCTGGCTGGGAATGCTCTCTATGCCCCCTACTGGCAGAATACAATAGGGCATCAGGAGGCACGATGACTTGATGGGGGGAAAAAAATCAAGAGATTCTTTCCTTCCACCCGTGGAAGGACAGAAAATCTTTTCTGTGGCCATCTATTCTGTTTACCATGATCACCGAGAGCGATAGTACAACTGGTCAGACGCAACCATGAATGTGTTGTGGGGGGGGGGGGGGGGGGACAGCCGATCAACGTGGGTACTGTTGTGGGTTTGGTAAAATGAAGACCACATATTCCTTTCAAATGGACTGTTGATGTACCATAAGCTGTATTTTAACAGGAAAGCATAATTTTGTTTTAAGCCAGCACACCACGAGGCACATAACCTGGAATTCATTAAAGGCCCCTTTCACATTGGGGCAGCGTCAGCGGTATTTGCGGAGGTAGTCAGACGCTTTTAAAGTGGAAGTAAACCCATCGATTTAAACAGTAAAAAAAAAAAAAGGCATGCTGGGAATGCTAACTGCACATTGGCTGTGCTCTCAGCCAAACTATCAAACCATCCAATGGCTGGTGTCATAACGAATCACATGTGCAGCACCATAGCAGTTGAAGATTAAACAGAAGCAAAGATGGCAGCTTCCTTGGCTGAAAACGATAGGGGAGTTTACTTCCACTTTAACCCCTGCTAGTGGCCGAAAAGGGTTAAAACCACCCGCAAAGCGCTACTGCAGTGGTGTGGCCACGCTGACCCACTGATTTCAATGGGCCGGAGCGGTATACACACACACCACTCCAAAGACGCTGCTAGCAGGACTTCAGCGTCCTGCCAGCGCACCGCTCCACTGTGAAGGCCCTCAGGGCTTTCACACTGGAGAGACAGAAGCGGCTCTTTCAGGGCGCTTTGCGGTCACCATTTTTAGTGCTGTAGCAACTGCAAAGCACCCCAGTGTGAAAGGGGACTGAGTGTTGTAGACCCTCAAATCTTACATCCAAGCAACAAACGCCGCAACTTGCACTCAATTCATGTACCTGCCGAAGAGGCAATATTGTACCAAATTCACCTTATTCAGCCCTGGTTCACATTGATGCTACTTTAAAATCACGCTACTTCACTTGAAGCAGCGCACTTTCAAAGTAGCAAGGTCATGGACAGGTGTCTACTGAATTCGCACCTGAAATCTGCAAAAGTAGTGCAGGAACTACTTTTGCAAATCGGTGCAGCACCACAAAATTGGAACAGTGCCATTGCCATTAACAAATGAAAACACAAGCGCAACATGCATTTTTACTTGATTGCACCAGTTTACAAAACACGTGTTCACAAAAAGTGACTGTAGGTTTAGATGTACTCTTGCCTGCATGATAGTTACATGTGCAACATACTTATTAACCGCCATTTTTACAATCACCAATTTGGTGCATCGTGCCAAAATGTAAAAGTATCGCACTGAAGCAAAACCTTTATTTGTTGCACATGTCGGAAATTGCAAGAAAAGCGTTAGTGCGTTGTTCTTGTAGCCTTGAACAATACAGTCTGGGTAGAGTGACCACATTTCCAAACTGCCATTCAGGGCCAACCCCCCTCCCCCCCCCCCCCCCCCATTTCATTTCCAAAAAAATACTCTTGCGCTGTAGTGAATCACAGCACAGTGATTAGACACAAATTATAATTTCTCCAATCACAAGCAGGGGGTGGAGATTGTGCGCCTCCAGACATTCCCGGCCAGGACAAGTACTGCGGTCACGTGTTGGCTTTTTTGGGGGAAGCAGATTGGCTCGGGGGTGGCAGTGTCTGTTTCATTCCGGGACACTATTGTCCTGGAATATAAGTACCGGGACAGACCTGCAAAATTCAGGACTGTCCCGGGCAATCTGGGACGTGTGGTCACCCCAAGTCTGGGGTGCTTTTCAATGACTGATCCCAATGCACATAGACACGTGCGCAGAACCATGTGCCAACCCCTGGTGTCCTTGTGGAAAGGTCTATTAGTGCTGCTGGTCATTCATCTGTACACTGTGGGAACTGCACTTTCTAATGGCTGATGAGGAGTAACAGGGAAAGGATGTACATTTACTGAAGCCTACCAAAAGTTTATATGTGGGGGGAGGCAGCCATGCTGGATATTCACATTCTTCTGCATCTCCATGACGGCCAAGACTTGTATGGACCCCAGAGAGTACCATAGTCTTTGTCCAAGATCCAGAGGATTTTGTCAAAGAGCTTTGATATAAACACTCCTGTGACGCGCAAACCTCTAAAAGTAATGGAGTGCTTTTAAAAATGCTAGTCACCTGGCTATTGTGTTGATCCATATTTATTACAGGCACTTTTATAGCGCCAGCCATAGAACTGGAACAAGTTTGTATTCTGACCTACAGAGATCCTTATCCAGTAGGCCAGTGACTGAAAGGAAAGAAGACATAGTATGGCATGATAGCCAGGTAACTTGCATTTTCAGAAAGGACAGCATTGACACCCTTAGGAGAAAAAATAAAAATTAAAAATAACTTTTACACATCTATAGGGAGATGGATATATTTTCTCAGAATAGTGGTGCTAGATAATTTGTATGGAATTTGGTAAGCAGTAAAATAGATCCCCTGCAGCCAGTAACGAAAGGCCCTCTAATAATGGACCACCCACAACAAAATTTCCCCCCTAGCAACAATAGATCTCTCTCAGGAACAACTGACCCCCCCAGCAATAGAAGACACACTCCTAGCAAGGCATCGCTGGGGGTGTCGGGACTGCGCTCCCGCTGAAGTATAATACATATTTAAACGTCTGCTGAAAAAAAAAAAATTCTATATATACATACATTATATACACACACACACAGCTGAGCCACAGTTTTACTGCCCACCTAAACTAAGAACTGCAGCCAAAATTATTGTATTTGGCAGCTGTACTGCAAGCGAAAGGAGCAGTGCCACAATCACATGCAGTTGCCGTGTTGCAGGTCACCATTTTCAAGGTTAAAGTAGGTAGTGGAGGCAATGATGTCACCATCTCCCTTCCTGTCAAAATTCCCCCTAAAGTGATCCCCGTGGAACACTTTTCAGAGGGGTAGCAGTAGAGTTCCACATTGTTCAGTAGCAATGCCATTCACTTAGAACCAGACTCCACAATTGCTACACACAGGCATTCCGTCGGTCTATAACCCATGATCAGATGGATCAAAAATGGACTAACATATGTTGCATCTGTTTACATCCCAGTCCGTTTGGGTTCGTTGGATTGAAGTTTGTGTCCAGTCCTGCGTTTAGTATCTGAATGGCTATGGGTGGATAAGGGCGAACGCATGTATATTTACAAGCAGCGCCCCCATAAGGATTACATGGTCTGTCTCCCCTCCATGATATGCGTCACATGTGACATCCATTTCCGCTCTGATCCGACTTAGCAGGGGGGGATCAGTCTGGGATCGTCTGGTGAGATGGGACAGAGGGCGCCCAGAGATCAGGAAGAGGTGTCAGAAGAAATTGCAGGAAAGACATTTCTAAGCAAAAGACTAGATTTTTAATTAAAAAAATTATATATATATATATATATATATATATATATATATATATTTTTTTTTTTTCTTACACACATTAATTTTTATTTTTTTTAAACACATCCCTATATATGCGCACTTAAAGGAAACCCGATAGCTTTCTTTACGAGCGTTGCATGCTTTATGCCCTCAATCCACAGATTTAAGCACGTTCATAAAAAAAAAAAAAAAAATATGCAGAAATGACCCAGCAAGCCTGGCCTAAAGCTACACAAGTCCACCCAGTGACACACCGACATAAATTAAACATATCAAATGCAGCAACAGATTCTTGACAAGGTTCCCATTTCATAAAATGGCTTCAGGAGTGTCAATCCCGGAGTGTAAGCAGAGCCAATGTTACATGAAATGAAGACATTTCATCAACACTTGGGAGTAAATTTAGAGCGGAGGATTTCTGGAAAGGGGGACAAGTCAAGAGATCACATGTGATCTGCGCTGGACGACACCTGTCTCCGTCAAAGAGGAGGGGGGGGGGGGGGGAGTAAAGGAGGGGGCACTGCTGGGGGAGGGGAGCAGACCAGTTACATGAGCCATTGGTGAGACCTGTGTGTTTAATACGCTTTAATCTCACACACAACCCACACCACTGACATGCCTCAGACTCACACACGGATTGGGTTTCTGACAGAGGAGAACTGGAGACCGGTCGTTCTTTAGAAAAAAAAGACAGTAATGGGACAGATGACTGCATGGAATGGCATTACTGCAGTCTTACAACCCCCCCTCCCCCCCCCCCCATAAAATAAAAATAAACTGAATATAGAAAAAAAACACACGTTTGCTTATTTGCATTTTTTTTTTTTTTTTAAATATACCTTTTTATGAACGTGCTTGAATCTTTGGATAGAGAGCATAAAGCACACTGCTACTAAAGAAAGCCATCAGATTTCCTTAATACCTGTAAGTGCACATATATAGGTGTACATGTTAAAGTGTGTAAAAATATACACACACACATACATACACATACATACATACACATACATATATATATATATATATATATATATATATATATATATATATATATATATATGTGTGTGTGTGTGTGTGTGTGTGTGTGTGTGTGTGTGTGTGTGTGTGTGTGTGTGTGTGTGTGTGTGTGTGTGTGTGTGTGTGTGTGTGTGTGTGTGTGTGTACACACACATACACCCCAGCCATAACATTATGACCACTGATCTGTAAAGTGAACATTGATTATCTCATTACAATGGCATCTGAAAGTGGGTGAAGCTATACCAGGTAGCAAGAGAACAAAAAAATAAATAGACAAGTTTCAGGATTTCAGCGACTTTTGTCAAAGACCAGATTGTAAGGACTAGATGACTGGGTCAGAGCAACTCCAAAACTGCAACTCTTATGGTGTGTTCCCAGTCTTCAGTTGTCAGGACCAACCAAAGGTGGACAAAGACAAACCGCGCAATGGGGTCATGGGCGGCCAAGGCTCATTGATGCCTGTGGGTAGAAAAGACCGGCCTGTTTAGTTCGATCTGATAGAAGAGCTACTGCAGCTCAAATTGCTGAAAAAAAAAAAAAAAAAAAAATGAATGCTGGTTCCCACAGAGAGTTGGCAGAACACACAGTGCATCACAGTGTGTTGTGTATGGGGCTGCAAGCCACAGACTGGTCAAGATGCGCATGCGGACCCGTGTCAACAGCAAAAAGCACCTACAATGGACACGCAAGCATCAAAAATGGATCATGGAGCAATAGAAGAAAGTGGCCTGCTGTAATGAATACAAGAATTGTTAGACAAACAATGATTTTGAGGTGTTAATTGGCCTCCATATTCTCCAGATCTCAATTTCAATCACACATCTGTGGGATGTGCTGGAACAACAAGTCGATCCATGGAGGCCCCACCTCACAACTTACAGGACTTAAATGACCCCCTACTGATGGCTTTGGTGCCAGATACCACAGCGTACCTTCATCTAGTGGAGTCCATGCCTAGGCGGGTTATGGCAGTTGGTCATATTGTTACGGCCGATTGGTGTACATATATTAACACCCCTCTTTTGAAAAGTTCTACCAAGTAAACAAACCACAGAATCCAATTTTTTAGAGGCACATTCACACTGGCAGCCTGTGGTGGAGAAACTAGCCCCTTACATATGCACAGATATATATCCTGTATGGCCGGCACGATTCACGTGTAACGTGCGATTATGAACTGACTAGCCGTGGCCAACTGTCTGGTTTGTATGTGGTCATAGCACAGAGTACCGCTGCATCCAGATACAGCGCTTAACCGCCTATCCATCCCATTTGAATGAGGCTTAAGGCGTCAGTGAACGCGTTTCCCTTGACAACAGAAAAGACTCATTCTATACATTTACAGATATAAACATGCACCAGCTGAAGCAAACATAAGGCTGCTGCCCACGGCAACTAAATTACTTTTTGCAATAAATGGCCACATCTAAAGTGCTGCCACCAATCAAAACGCAGGTTGTCCTGGTCCAAGATCAGCAAATTGAATGCTTTTTGGTTGCTATGGGTTACTGCATATTAGATTAGCATTAGTTATTAAATATGGGCAATTGATGAAGATATAACCAGATTGGCTGCTCAGGATTCGTTGCTTATGACAGAAGCTTTATGTTTACACCAGTTGTCATAAATTAAACCAATAAGAGACCCGTTGCCCATAGCAACCATATTGCTGATACATTTAATGCACACAACCTTGCATACTTACGGCCTATACACACACCAGGGGTTCAAAATGAAGGCAAACAACTAGAGATGTTGCCTATAGCAACCAAATACCCCAACTGTTCTGAATAAAAACAAGGACTAGTTTCCAAGGAGAAAAAAAACAAACAAAAAAAAAAAAAAAGTTGCCCATAGCAACCATTGCGCACATATTATAGGAGGTGAAACCAGTTCATTTTTGTCACCATTAACAACTTAATTTGCCATGTTTTTATAGAACAAATCAACTCAATCTACAGCAACCTCAGCACTTTGGCTGTGATAAAACTACACATCTGATCATGCCTCAGAGTCATAGCTGTGGCTGTAAGCCTTTAAATGCCTCATGGGACTTGTAGTGCCACAATAGGTGGAGCGCCATGGTTGTCTACCCTGATGACAAAGCAATTCAGTCAGAGAAGTGCTTTAGTACCTGGCCTTGCCAGACTAGCGAACCAAGCATGTATTTCCACTGACGTTATCTGCATGAAGTTTGCATAATTCCCATGTGTGGGCGTCCTTCCTCTAACCATACTGACCCGGCTATTGACCACAGAGCCAATAGACAGAGATAATTTAGCATGAAGTTTGTGAATACCAGGGGGACACTATACAACCAAGTATACTTTTGGGGGGGGGGGGGGGGGTAATGCCTAGGCCTTGTTCACACCTTCACATTTTACCACATGCATCAGATAGTAAAACAGATGCGTCATAGTAACATGTAATCCAGTGAGGCCATTTTGAAAAGTGAGGCATGTGTTGAGTTTATAACAAGCCATGAAAATCCACGTATAATGTGTTTCAATGTATTTTCATGCAATGTCAGTCCCTGGAAGAAGATCCCTTCAAAGTCCCTTGTCACCTCTTCCCATGCTCGCCTCCAGGACTTCTCCAGAGCCCCTCCCATCCTCAAACTCCCTACCCTAATCTGCCCAGCTATCTCCTATCTGTCCCCTTTCAGACGATCCCTGAAAACTCCTCTTCACCCCCCACTTAACTATACATTTATTTTCTTCATCAGCCCATCTCCCTCGGTTATTGCATCTCTCTTGGCCCTCCCTCTTAGGCAGGCCACAGTTCGAATCTTAGCCAGTACAGCACAAAACAGCCCAGATTCAAACAATTAATGGGCAAGCTAAATGTATTAAGTTGATCAAATCGATCAACTTTGTACAACCAGCTTGCCCGTTTCGGATTTCTTCTGAATATCGCAATAGGCTACTAAAGAGGCTAGCAATAATCACAGTCTTCTCACGGCAGGGATGGCTTCCTTGCCCGCTCCTGCCAGGAGCATACAATGGCTTGGCAGTAGGGATGAGCTCTGGCGGGTTCATACACTCCACGTGCAGAACCCGCCAGGAAGTCGGCGCAGGGCTGCGCTAATCACAGGCAGTGAGACATTTCCCGATCTCTGCAGCCGCACATCGGGGAAATGTCTCATTGCCTGTGATTAGTGCTGCACCGACTTCCTGGCGGGCTCTGCACGTGCAGTGCGCAAACACGCCAGAGCTCATCCTTACTCGGCAGGAGGGATTCTCCGTCAGTGCCGTCTGTGTTGATGGGGAAATCGTGCACATTTCTTTCCAGCAACCCGTGGCTGCAGGAAAGAAATTTGCACTGTCTATGGCCAGCCTTAGACCCCCATACACACTATTAGATTTTCTGCAGATTTTTGTCTTCAGATTTACCAAAACCATATAATATGAGGTCAAACCTTAAGAGTTGCAATTTGTATGCAATCAGGCAGGTCCTTGCACTACATGGTTTTGGTAAATTTGAAAAAAAAAAAAAAAAATCTAATAGTGTGTATGGGGCCTTAGACTTAGTCACTAAGATGTAATGAGCAGGGCCCTACTGTATTAAATTGTATTGTTTGCCCGTATTTTGTAAAGCACTGCATAAAACTGTTGGCGCTCTATAAATCCTGTATATAATAATCACAATAATAATAATAATAATCACAACAATAAATATGAGCACAGTACTAATAATAATCACAATACTAATAAAAAAAGTCCACAATAAAGATGTCACTGCACAAAATCAATCCCTATTGCCAAACCAAAAGTGCATGACAATATGCATTAACACATAAGACGTAAAATTAAACGTGCTATAATGAATGTTAAAAATGCACAAAAAAAAAAAAATTAAAAAAAAGCCAAAAGTGGACAAAGATGTGACCCTAAGGCCTCATTGACACCTGTGAGCCAAGTTAGATACAGTTCAATGGAAATGCACCTAAAAGCACAGACAAGAACCAGCCCTTAAAATTAAACCAGTCTCTGTTTATTGTATATACACAATCACCCAAACAGACAGCAAATAAATAAACCCCACACTATTTGACAATCCTTTATAAATATAAAACATGTAAATATTTGCCCCTCGCCTCCTTTCTGTATCCTAAACCAGATCTCCCAAAGCAATCAAATCACAGTTCGGTGCAGAGTTTTGTTGATAGCGACGACAGTTAGCCGACCCATGGCATGCTTTCCGCAAATGGCTCTGCTTCACACACGCCCCTGAACTTGGAAAGCGGCCTGCTTCAAAAACTTAATCTACGAAGTGTGCTTCAACACATACACGTCATGCGCTCGTGTCGCAATCGCCTCATCCTCCCCTCCTCGTTTCAAAGCCTTATGCTGGCGACGAGCCAACTGCGCAACACACCCCCAAGGTGACAATGCATTCCCTGGAGGAGTCTATCCAGCACAGAGCCAGCCTCTCGCTCTCTCTCTGCAGGCTGCATTCTCCGTCTTCAGTTCCCCCAGGTATAAAACACATTCACCCAACCTACAGCCCAGCCTCACCCCACCAATCAAGCCTTCAGCACAAATGCATTTATCTGAGGCTTCCAAAATGAATAGAAGAGAGTTAGAAGTCGCTTAAGGTGCTGAACGTAAACTAAAAATCAATCCCTGGACTTCAGCGGCTTAAGGACTGCTGCACCTTCGACGGCTCACTGATCATTTCTGCTTTATAAAAAAGTGTAAAAAATATAAATATATATATATATATATATATATATATATATATATATATATATATATATATATATATATATATATTATAGCCAGCATCTAAACTAGCAACCTTTCCTAACAATTCAGCGTGTACACTCCGTGCTGCTCCCTTTGCACATTCTAATCTTCAAACCGGTGTTACAAGACACCCAGGTGCTTGGTATCCATGCAAACTCAGGTGAATTGTAGGCAAGCAATTTCTTTGCAGAGAAGGTTAATCACCGGTGTGCGCTGAACAAAGAAAAAAAAAAAATATCCACACAACTTTTTCACTGGGAAGGGGGTAGAAAGTGACAGTTTTTGATAAAAAAAAAAAAAAAAAAAAAAACACCCAACACTACACACAAAGCTGATACAGGCTTCAACACAAAGGAGGACCAACGGCTACAACCTGCCAGCCAGTCAGTCCAAGAACTAACCCAAGATCAATTCCAGGCAAATCCATCAATCACAATTCAGCCTCTAAAAAAAAAGTCAGATTTTGTTTCCTTTACCTTGAGCTAGACTGCAAAATTCTAAACCATTCGACACCAGAGGGAAGATGACCATCCTGTCCTCTATAGACGTTACAGAACACAAACCTTGCAAGGAAATCGGAATAGGAGATCTAGATGTATAAAAAGGTCCTACTCACCGGCCATGCAAACTGGAAAGGGATAATAATCCTGCCATTCTCTCCAGGGTTTTTCCCCAGCTGGTTAAATTTGTTGCTCAAATAGATAATATTCCCACCGAGCACCGAAGTCAGTCCAGAACCGTAGCTGCATGGTCCCGTGGGGGTGATCTTGGCCTGGAACTCCTTGAGGCACACTCGGAGATAGGTGTCACATTCATCCTTGGTGCAGTCCTGGTTGTGGGCGCTCTTCAGGTCGTCGCAGCATTCCCCGCTCAACAATTCTCCATTGACATTCTTCAGTGAGTTCAGCTGCAGCTCGAAATAGCCCGTGGACTGGGAAGCCTAAATATAACACATCAAATGGAAGCACACATCACTACGGAGCCCTGGGAGCTGCTCCGGGAACGCGTTTACACGTCGCCCCCATGGAGCGGGACAAATACACATTAATTGCAACCTATCAATGGCAGGCTGCGACCCTCCGTCGCCCATGATGACCCCCACCACCACCTTTGCAGCACTCTATTCCTATACTGCATGAAATAGCACCAGGCGCCCTAGAGAGTTGAGCACCCTGGATTAACAATGTGCCTTTATTATACCATAATTTTATATATATATATATATATATATATATATATATATATATATATATATATATATATATATATATATATATATATATATATATATATATATATATATATATATACATATACACACACACAAAACTAATTGTCCTTTATAATCCAAGAAGAAGAAATCTTAAAATCCACCAGCTTGATGGAGCAGCAAAGACTTTATCCAATTTGGATTTTTTTTTTTGCATAGGTATACATTGCAATCAGATAACGTCTGGATCTGGGTGGTCATACAGATCAGGAATACAGAGGATCCTGGGCAGCATGCAAACATATGCAGGAGGGACTGGGCACAGGACTTTAAAGAGCTCAGCACTCCCAACGTATACATTCCATAGGGCTCTGCTGCCCGTCATATAGTTCTAGAGCTGATCTGCTGCAAGAGATTACATAGAAGGCAGATCAGCATTAGTAGATAGGTATAGCAAAGCAATAATAAATTAAAAAAAAAATTAAAGTGATTTTATTTATATATGTGATTTTGCTTGAGATGTAACCTCTTATGCAATGCAAGTGCTGCTGCAAGCATGAAAAATATATTATACAAGGACTTTTCCTATAAAATTTTAATGGAAAAAAAAAAAAATTCTATAACTATACAAAAAAATAAAAAAAAAATGTAATAGGGTTCTAGCTCTGATGACAGATCTAGCCTCCTATGCAATCGGTGCACAGCGCAGTCTGCAGGCATGAGAGACCTAAAGAATAAATATCAGATATAAAGAAATATAAAATGTTCTATAAATAAATGTTATAAATAGATCTTCGCATTAGGTGCCCCGATCCCCTCCATGGAAACTTCTTGCTCCCCCATAGTGATCGCCCCCCTGCTATTGATGAGGGGTCCCCCCTGCCCTGGTAGCGGGGTGCTTGGAGGAGGAGGGTGGGGGGTCCGCCTTACCTGCAGCCAGAAAGTTAGGAGGAGGAAGCCCACCGCTGTCAGGTGTCCGCCGCCCCCGGCTCTATGGTGCATGGCCGGCGGGCTCAGGGGAGAGGCGGCCGGCGGGCGGCCATGGAGTGAAGGCATCGGGCGGTCTAGCAGCAGCGCACAGACATGGGATGGATCGTCAGGGCAGCTCCCCAGCCGTCTCCGCACATCGCTCTCCCAGCTCTCCCAGCACAGGCAAACCAACATGTGAGCCGCCAGACTGACAGCCCACCTAGCCACTCGCGGGCGCCGCTGCGTCATTCATATTCATGAGGGGGCGGGGAAGGAAGAGAGGGGCGGGCTAGGCCGGGCAGGGTGGCTGCAGGTGGTGAGTGTGAGCGGAGGAGACGCCGGCTGTGCGGGGAGAGCGGAGAGCGATCGTTATGGAGACCGGACACCGTCCGCTCCGTACAGCCCACCTACCTGAGGCTCAGGAGCTCTGTACACTCATCACCATCTATATACACCGAACTCCTCTGTATATAGTATATACCATCCATGTATACTGAGCCCCTCTGTATATAGTATATACCATCCATGTACACTGAGCACCCTCTGTATATATATACCATCTATATATACTGAATACCCTCTGTATATACATCTATATATACTGAATACCCTCTGTATATAGCATCTATGTATACTGAGCACCCTCTGTATATATACCATCTATATGCACTGAGCACCCTCTGTATATATACCATCCATGTATACTGAGCACCTTCTGTATATACTATCTATATACACTGAGCATCCTCTGTATATACCATCCATGTATACTGAGCACCCTCTGTATATATACCATCTATATACACTGAGCACCCTCTGTATATACCATCTATATATACTGAATACCCTCTGTATATACCATCTATGTATACTGAACACCCTCTGTATATACTATCTATATATACTGAATACCCTCTGTATATACCATCTATATATACTGAATACCCTCTGTATATACCATCTATATATACTGAATACCCTCTGTATATACCATCTATATGCACTGAGTACCCTCTGTATATATACCATCTATATATACTGAATACCCTTTGTATATACCATCTATATACACTGAGCACCCTCTGTATATACCATCTATATACACTGAGCACCTTCTGCATATATACCATCCATGTATACTGAGAACCCTCTGTATATACTATCTATATACACTGAGCACCCTCTGTATATACCATCTATATATACTGAGCACCCTCTGTATATATACCATCTATATACACTGAGCACCCTCTGTATATACCATCTATATACACCGAAAACCCTCTGTATATATACCATCCATGTATACTAAGCACCCTCTGTATATACCGTCTATATATACTGAGCACCCTCTGTATATATACCATCCATGTATACTGAGAACCCTCTGTATATACTATCTATATACACTGAGCATCCTCTGTATATACCATCTATGTATACTGAGCACCTTCTGTATATATACCATCTATATACACTGAGCACCCTCTGTGTATATACCATCTATATACACTGAGCCCCTCTATATATACCATCTATATACATTGAGCACCCTCTGTATATATACCATCCATGTATACTGAGCACCCTCTGTATATACCATCTATATACACTGAGCACCCTCTGTATATATACCATCTATATATACTGAGTACCCTCTGTATATATACCATCTATATATACTGAGTATCCTCAGTATATACCATCTATATACACTGAGCACCCTCTGTATATATACCATCCATGTATACTGAGCACCTTCTGTATATATACCATCTATATACACTGAGCCCCTCTATATATACCATCTATATACACTGAGCACCCTCTGCATATATACCATCCATGTATACTGAGAACCCTCTGTATATACTATCTATATACACTGAGCACCCTCTGTATATACCATCTATATATACTGAGTACCCTCTGTATATACCATCTATATATACTGAATACCCTCTGTATATACCATCTATATACACTGAGCACCCTCTGTATATATACCATCTATATACACTGAGCACCCTCTGTATATACCATCTATATACACTGAGCACCCTCTGTATATACCATCTATATACACCGAACACCCTCTGTATATATACCATCCATGTATACTAAGCACCCTCTGTATATACCGTCTATATATACTGAGCACCCTCTGTATATATACCATCCATGTATACTGAGAACCCTCTGTATATACTATCTATATACACTGAGCATCCTCTGTATATACCATCTATGTATACTGAGCACCTTCTGTATATATACCATCTATATACACTGAGCACCCTCTGTGTATATACCATCTATTTACACTGAGCCCCTCTATATATACCATCTATATACATTGAGCACCCTCTGTATATATACCATCCATGTATACTGAGCACCCTCTGTATATACCATCTATATACACTGAGCACCCTCTGTATATATACCATCTATATATACTGAGTACCCTCTGTATATATACCATCTATATATACTGAGTATCCTCAGTATATACCATCTATATACACTGAGCACCCTCTGTATATATACCATCTATGTATACTGAGCACCTTCTGTATATATACCATCTATATACACTGAGCACCCTCTGTATATACCATCTATATACACTGAGCACCATCTGTATATACCATCTATATACACCGAGCACCCTCTGTATATATACCATCCATGTATACTGAGAACCCTCTGTATATACTATCTATATACATTGAGCATCCTCTGTATATATACAATCCATGTATACTGAGAACCCTCTGTATATACTATCTATATACACTGAGCATCCTCTGTATATACCATCTATGTGTACTGAGCACCCTCTGTATATTCCATTCTTTTATACCGAGCACCTTCTGTATATACAATTTATATACACTGAGCACCTTCTGTATATACCATCTATATACACTGAGCACCCTCTGTATATACCATCTATATACCCTAAGCACCCTCTGTATATACCATCTATATACACTGATCACCCTCTGTATATATACCATCTATATACACTGATCACCCTCTGTATATACCATCTATATATATACTGAGCATCCTCTATATACCATCTATGTATACTGAGCACCTTCTGTATATACCATCTATATATTTATATTGAGCACCCTCTGTATATACCACCCATATACACTGAGCACCCTCTGTATATACCATCCATATACACTGAGCACCCTCTGTATATACACACACTGTAACCATCCATGTATACTGAGCACCCTCTGTATATACCATCTATATATATACTGAGCACCCTCTGTATATATATATATATATATATATATATATATATATATATATATCTTGAAGCCCTGAAGAAGGGGGTAGAACCCTGAAATGTGTTGGTTATACACACAACGGGTACACCTGTTCAATTGCTTGGTAACACAAATTTGTAATCAGCCAATCATATTCAGTCAACTCAACGCATTTAGGCATCTAGACGTGGTGAAGACAGCTTGCTAAAGTTCAAACTGAGCATCAGAATGGTGAACAAAGGGGGTGTACGTGACTTTGATCATGGCATAATTGTTGATGTAAGACAGGCTGGTTTGAGTATTTCAAAAACTTCTAATCTACTCGGATTTTCTTGCACAACCCTCTCTCGGGTTTACAGAGAACGGTCCGAAAAAGAGAAAATATCCAGTGAGTGGCAGTTGTGTGGAGGAAAATGCCTTGTTGATGTCAGAGGTCAGAGAAGGACGGGCAGACTGTTTCCAGATGATAGAATAGACAACAGTAACTCAAATAACCCCTCGTTATAACCAAGGTATGCAGAATACTACCTCTGAACGAACAACACATCAAACCTTGAAGAAGATGGGCTACAGCAGCAGAAGACCACACCGGGTGCCACTCCTGTCAGCTAAGAACAGGAAACTGAGGCTACAATTCGCACAGGCTCACCAAAATTGGACAATAGAAGATTGGAAAAACATTGCCTAGTCGGATGAGTCTTGATTTCAGCGGCGCCATTCAGAAGATAGGATCAGAATTTGGTGAAAACAACATAAAAGCATGGATCCATCCTGCCTTGTATCAATGGTTCAGGCTGGTGGTGGTGTCAGTAACAATTGAGCATCATTTAAACATCACGGCCTACCTGAGTATTGTTGCTGACCGTGTCCATCCCTTTGACTACAGTGTACACATCTGATGGCTCCTTCCAGCAGGATAATGCACCACGTCACAAAGCTCAGATCATCTCACCACTGGTTTCCTGAACATGACAATGAGGTCACTCTACTCCAATGGCCTCCACAGTCACCGGATCTCATCCAATGGAGCACCTTTGGGATGTGGTGGAACCAGAGATTCGCATCATGGATGTGCAGCCGACAAATCTGCAGCAACTGCGTGATGCTATCATGTCACTATGAACCAAAATCTCTGAGGAATGTTTCCAACACCTTGCTGAATCTATGCCATGAAGAATTAGGGCAGTTCTGGAGGCAAAAGAGGATCCGACCCGGTACCAGCAAGGTGTACCCAATAAAGTGCCCGTTGAGTGAGTGTGCACACAGGTTTCTTTCTTACCAACAAAGTTACAGTGCCTTCAGCTCAAGTTCAGAGACTATTAGTTCACCACACAGCCCATCGATCACTGGAGCAGGAAGCCAGAGGACATTTCCAACCCATTGTTCAGTGACAACTGTCCAAGAACAAATTTGTACTCACTTTGTGAAAATTTCTTCTTACTTCCTGTTGAACCTCCTGGAAAGAAAGTTAGAAGAAACTTCCACAACAAGACACAGACAGCAGAAACATTACCTAATCATTACTTAACTCTTCTATACTCTATCCATGGCCATGTCTTCACTTTGGCAGGGGTGTCAAAGTGGGGTTCTGATCACGGGCCGCATCAGAATTATGGTTCCTCTTAAAGGGCCAGTTGTATCTGTAAGACTTGATGTCCAGAGCACCCAACCCCCCTTACATCAGATGTCAAGAGTCCCCCCCCCCATCATCAAAAGTCACCCCACTTCCCTTGTGCTGCTGCCAGGAAGAAGCTGGAAAGCAGTGCAGGATCTGGAGGAGGATCAGAGGAGGGCTGGAATTAGCCGCCAGAGTCTGTTGAATGATGAAACCAGGGGAGGTGGAGATGGGGAGTGCTGCGGCTGCACAGAGAGGCGTAGGACTTATAGGAGGAGTTCTGTCCTCCTCTCTGTTGCCGACTGATGGGACAAGGTAGGGCTGCCGCAGCTGAAGGAGAGGAGCATTGGACACATGAAATGGCCCTGTATTGGCCCACAGGTCTTGTGTGTTAGACACAGGTGTTCTGTCAGGTCCCAAAGGTGTTCTATCAGGTTGAGGTCAGGACTCTGTGCAGGTCAGTCAAGTTCCATAGCTGCCAACTGTCCCTGATTTCGAGGGACTGTCCCTGATTTGGAGCAATGTCCCCCTTTCCACCTCAATAGCTGTATATAAAATGCACTTTTTTATCTTTCAAAAAGTGATTTGAAAGTGCAGTTGCTCCAGAGCTTAGAAAACGACTGCTGACTTCCATCATCCGATCATGTGCAAAGAAAGCAAAAAAAAAAAAAACTGCATTTTTGCTGGCACACGATTGGCTGATGGAAGTCAGCAGAGCTTCTGCTTATTTACTATTTGCCTTTGGTAAATCAGACCCACAGTGTGCATGGAGCAGTTCATATGACTGCACCTAACATGCACTGCTCCTTTAAAACAAACCAAAGTGAGGGGGCAGGAAAGGTTCAGGAGCTCATGGAGGACAGTACTAGGAGGCAGAAAAAAACAGTAATGGCGCGTACATACGATCGGAATTTCAGCTAAAAAAAGACCGATAAGGAGCTTTTCATCGGAAAATGCGACTGTGTGTATGCTCCATCGGAATTTAGCTGGCCGAATTCCCACCAGCAAAAATTTGATAGCATGGTCTCAATTTTCCAGATGGAAAAACTTTCTATCGGAAATTCCAATCGTGTGTATGCAATTCCGACACGCAAAAACTCACGCATGCTCAGATTCAACTACGAGATGGAAGCTATTGGCTACTGGCTATTGAATTTCGTTTTTTCTAGTCCCGTTGTACGTGTTGTACGTCACCGCGTTCTAGGAGATCGGAATTTGGTGTGACCGTGTGCAGGCAAGACAGCTTGAGCGGAATTCCGACGGGAAAACCATCAGAGCTTTTTCCGACAAGAATTCCGATCGTGTGTACGAGCATTAGAAGTTATTTCATAAAAAAAAAGAGATTGTGGTGCCAATAAGTAGTGGATGATTTATGCAGATTAACCCCTTAAGGACTGAGCCTCTTTCTGAGATTTGTTGTTTACAAGTTAAAAACAGTTTTCTTTTGCTAGAAAATTACTTAAAACCCCCAAACATTGTACATTTTTTTCTCTCTAACACCCTAAAGAATAAAATGGCGGTTGTTACAATACTTTCTGTCACACCGTATTTGTGCAGCGGTCTTACAAGCGCACTTTTTTTTGGAAAAAATACAGTTTTTTTAATTAAAAAATAAGACAACAGTAAAGTTAGCCCAATTTTTTTTTTTAATTGTGAAAGATAATGTTACGCCGAGAAAATTGATAACCAACGTGTCAAGCTTCAAAATTACGCCCCTCGTGGAATGGCGACAAACTTTTACCCTTAAAAATCTCCATAGGCGAAGTTTAAAAAAATTCTACAGGTTGCATGTTTTGAGTTACAGAGGAGGTCTAGGTCTAGAATTATTTCTCTCGCTCTTCCGACCGCGGCGATACCTCACTTGTGTGGTTTGAACAGCGTTTTTCGTATGCGTTCGCTTCTGCGCGCGAGCTCGGCGAGACAGGCGCGTTAAAATTTTTATTTTTTTTTACTCTTATTTATTTTACTTTTTATTTTTAACGCCGGTGGGCGGTTCGGAAGTGGTTAATGGTATCATTTAACTCTCCAAATTACTTTGTAGCCTGTGGATTATTTTAGTATTAACCTTCAATTACTCAATATTTTGGTCAGTTATTGATTTTTCTTTTTTTTTTTTTATCAGAAAACTTGCAAAAGGCTCAATTTACGAAGCTTTGACGCAGGGTGAGGATTTTATTTTTAACAATTGACTGTACTTTTAAAATCTATTGGTTAAAAATACCCGTTAGCTTTGTGAATAAACAAGCTAGCGTTAGCAGCAAATGGTTAATGGGACTTGGGTAGAAGATGCCTGTTTTGCTTAAAGACAAATGCATTTCTAATCCATTGAGCTCCCCCTTCTGCTTAAATAATGCAGAGCATTGAAGAGAGGAACGTACCACCCGAGTGCTTAGGCATGCGTGCGAAGGATGGAGCCGACCTTCCCCGCTAAACTCAGATCACATACAGCCAAACAAAACACACAAGGATGCAGTGACCTTTGAAGAAAATCATGACCCTGTTACTATAATGACCTTTTAATGGTTAGAAGGAAACCTGGACTGAGAAAAATACAATTTTCCGACCTTTAGATTACTAGTTGCCTGGCTGTCCCTGACTTCAGTACTTTCTGATCTGGAACAAGCATACTGATTAGAAAGACAGAGGGAAGTCATCACTCCCAATCTGTATACCTGTTCCAGGTCAGAAAGTATTGAGACCGCTGGATCAGGGTGACAGCCAGGCAAATAGCATTTTCCAAAGGCTAGGCAAGCAATGACAGGTGCCAGATATCTCTCTGTACATGTTTCCTGTAAAGTGGATGTAAAGCCTTAGGCTCGGTTCACACAGGGGGCGATGCGAGGTGACACGACTTGCCTCGCCGCGACCTGCCGCGACCTCAGCGGCGACTTGCAAATGACTTCTGTATAGAAGTCAATGCAAGTCGCCCCGAGGTCGCCCAAAAGTAGTACAGGAACCTTTTTTCTGAGTCGGAGCGACTCGAGACGCTCCTCTTAGAACGGTTCCATTGTACAGAACGGGGGCGACTTGTCAGGTCGCGGCACGGCAAGTCGTGTCGCCTCGTGTCGCCCCCTGTGTGAACCGGCCCTTACGTATACCCAGTAAAGTGACTATCCTCAGGTGATACACAAAGATGCACCAAATCCTCCTACATAAGTTGTTCCTGTTTATCTGCAGTCTTCTCTTCTCTACATCCGTTCATAGTGCTGAGTTTATAAGCTTGTCTGAGAGTTTAGAAAAAAGGGGGGTAGAGAGCTGATTGGACGGAATAGACACCCCCCCCTCCACACAGCTCACAGGCACAGAGCTGGGGCTCTCAATCTGCTGGAGCTCCCTCCCCTGTCACCTGAAGCTGACCCGTCCATCGGCTTTGGGTGCAGGCACCAGCATCCTCACTAAGGAAATCAGGCAGTGAAGCCTGTTTCCTACTTCACATGCACGAGTCACGTGGCACTTTCTGAGGACACAAGGAAAGCCGCAGAAGTGACATTTGTCGCAGTGGCGCTGTGGGAAGGAAACACATGGGGGGTGGGGAGTGCTTCTGTTTTCATAGGAGTTCAATTCTTGCCTGGAACTCTGCTTTAAAGTAATTGTAAACCCTTACAACACACTTTTTGTTACAGGTAAGCCTATAATAAGTGGTTTAGGAGATATCTCCTGTATTTACATGTGCCGACGGCATCAGCACATGCGCACTGAAGGAAACGTATGTGGCGTTGCTTCAGTTAGACTGTGCCGTTACCGGCGGCTCCCATGAGCATGTACGGAAGGGACGTCATCGTGGCTCCAGCCAATTACAGCGCCGGAGCCGCAATACCCAAAAGTAACTCCCGGGAGAGATGTTGGCCACCGGCGTGGTGTACGAGGACCACTGTGGGAGGGCCCTGCTGAAGTCCTGAGCCAATGGTCGGTCTTCTTGATGCTCCTCATCATGATGTTATTACCCTATCGCTTGCTCAAAGTCTCCAGGACCATGTGAGGGCTCCATTAGACACCTTCTCCAGCCAATGGGAAGTGTCCACATCACCAAGAATATGTCTTTACGCACAGCCACTGTATGTCTTCTAGATGCTGTGAAGACCAACAGATGGTCATCTCCAGCCAACGAGAAGTGGCCAGGGAGCGATGCAGGCTCTAGAACAGCCTTTCTCAACCTTTTCAATACAGAGGAACCCTTGAAATAGTTCTCTGGTCTTGGGGAACCCTTGCTAAAAATTATAAATCTACAAATCATGATACATTAGTGTGATGGTCAGTGGGAAGAATGGTCCTTCCACTTGCGGTCATTGGGAAGGATTACCTCCTTACAGATAGCTAAAAAGATCAATGGTGTCGGTGGAAACTTATCCGAGAGGCAGATATTGCCCAATGCTGAAGAAACCCCTAGCAACCTCTGGAAGAACCCTCGGGTTCCACGGAACCCTGGTTGAGAATCACTGCTCTAGAAGGGCCACCTCACCCTTACCCTGTAGTCCAGAAGAAAAAGGTCTTGGGATCTGGCACATGCCTTGACCATTGATTTAGGTAAGTCTTTATGTACATTCGTATAAAACCTTTAAATTAGTTTTTCGGAGGTTATTTCCCCCCTACTCCAAGATCAGACAAAGGCTGACCGCAGTTCCAAATATAAAGCTGCAGTTGAACATTGTACTGACACCTTCAATTTTCATAGACTTAGGCCGCGTACACACGCGCGGACTGTTCGTCCAACCTTGTGTGTGGGGCTTCAGCGGACAGTTTCAGCGGACAGTTGGCCGAACAAGGTCTTACGGAAATTCCGAAAAACTGTCCGCTGAAACAAGGTTTCAGCGGACTGTTCGCTCGTGTGTAGGCTTGTTCGGCCAACTAAGTCTCGCGCATGCTCAGAAAGGATTTCCACGTCGGAAGGTTGCATTGCAGTGTATAGGACGTCGTATTTTTCGTCCCGTCGTACGTGCCGTTCACGTCATCGCGCACGGTTTCAGCAAACTGTTCGTCCGTCGTGTGTGGCCATGTCCGTCCATGCTAAGTTTGAGCGGACTGTTCGCTCAAACTGTTGGACGGACAAAGTTGGGCCAACAGTCCGCGCGTGTGTACGCGGCCTTAGCTTTGCTTTTCTGCTACAGTAGTTCTGCAGGGTTTCTTAATTCAGATGTGCAGTGTAGTAAAGGGTAACTCCACTTTCAATGGGGTAAAAAATAGAAACTAAAGAAAAAATAAGATAGCGTATACAACTGTGACACAAGTAACATAGTTACATAGCTAGTCAGGTTGAAAAAAGACACAAGTCTATCTAGTTCACCCAAACAATAAAAATAAATACAATCCCATATTCACAATCCTATAACCACAGTTGATCCAGAGGAAGGAAAAAATCCCCAGCAAAACATGATCCAATTTGCTCCAGCAGGGGAAAAAATTCCTTCCTGATCCTTCGAGAGGCAATCAGATTTTCCCTGGATCAACCTATAAATGTTAGTACCCAGTTATATTATGTACATTTAGGAAAGAATCCAGACCTTTTTTATAAAGCAATCTACTGAGCTGCCCAGAACCACCCCTGGAGGGAGTCTATTCCACATTTTCACAGCTCTTACTGTAAAGAACCCTTTCCGTATTTGGAGATTACATTTTTTATCCTCTAGACATAAAGAGTGCCTTATTGTCCTTTGTGATGACCTAAAGAGGAACTGCAGTCTGCTCACATAATTTATAATAAAACATCTTTGCCATTCTGAAGCTTCCCCCCAACCACTTTGTATATTATTATATATATATATATATATATACGGTGATTCTGTACTTGCCAAATATGCTGCCGAAATCTCCCTCTACTAAGTCTGGCTGCAGCCATTATAACTGTGGGCAGCTGAATGTGCTTCCTGTTCACTTCCTGGATTTACACAGACACACATATGCACACCTCCAGCTCTGCAGCCTTGCAGCTCTCATTGGCCCTCTTATGACTCATCCCCCCTCCCTTCCTAGCAAACTCTCACAAGAGTAAGAGAAACAGCCATGCGTGATGTTATAAGCCTAGGCTAATGACCAGACAAGAAACAGGACGTGGGCTGTATAAGGTATTTACTGGCAGAAAAAAAAAAATTTACTATCCAAAGTTAAAACAACAAGGGCAGAAGATTTAATAGATGGAAAGTTGGAAAAATTACTGAAGGTCCAATTCAGTAACGAATAACTCACATCAAGTTCACTATATGGACCCCTCATGTATTTATACATGTTGATCATATCCCCCCTAATTTTCTCTTCTCAATAGAGAGTAAATTCAGTTCCTCTAATCTTTCCTCATAGCTGAGTTCCTCCATGCCTCTTATCAGTTTGGTTGCCCTTCTCTGCACTTTCTCCAGTTCCCCGATATCCTTTTTATGAACTGGTGCCCAAAACTGAACTGCATATTTCAGATGAGGTCTTACTAATGATTTGAACAGGGGCAAAATGATATCTCTCTCTGGAGTCCATACCTCTCTTAATACAAGAAAGGACTTTGCTCGCTTTGGAAACTGCATCTTGGCATTGCATGTTATTATTGAGCTTATGATCTGCCAAAACCCCCAGATCCTTCTCCACCATGGATCCCCCCCAGTTGTACTCCCCCTACGAGCCCCCAAGTGCATAACTTTACATTTATCAGCATTAAACCTCCTCTGCCACATAGTCGCCCAATTAGAGCATTGAGGTCGGCTTGTAGGTTGGAGAAATCCTGTAAGGACGTTAATCCACTGAATACCTATCTTGGTGTCATCTGCAAACACTGAAATGGTACTTTTGATCCCAGATCCAATATCATTTATAAAGATATTAAAAAGTAAGGGTCCCAGCAGTGGCGTAACTAGAACCTTCAGGGCCCCGATGCAAGAAACCATGAAGGGCTCCCCTGAACCCCAGCCAGGGCCCTTCCCTCCGAGTCCGGCGGTGGAACTCCATGGCGTGGTCACAGGTATGACCTTTGTGAGCCCTGTAGTTCCACCACTGGCACCAGTAGTTTTTTTTTATTATTTTTATTTTTTTATTTTTAGGTGCCCCATCTGGCTGGGGAGAACAGACATCGGACTGAGTGGCAATGCATGGAGCAGGAGAGGAGTACTCTGAGGAGCCAGCCGAGGACACAGGTCATGCAGGGAATGCACAACTAAAGAGCAGCCAGTGCGATAGTCGAGCATGGAGCTCTGCTAGTCACTCTCCACCTCCAGCCACCCGTGTGCATGGTGCACTGGTACCCCTAGCTGCCTATGCTGCTGCCGGCCATATGTAGAGGGGGCTGCACGGGCCCCCTGCAGCACAGGGCCCAGTTGCGGTCGCGACTGCTGCACCCCCTATAGTTACGCCCCTGGGTCCCAGCACTGAACCTTGGGGTACACCACTGATAACCTTAGACCATTCAGAATAAGAATCATTTACCACCACTCTCTGAATTCTGTCTTTTAGCCAGTTTTCTATCCATTTACAAATTGATCTGTAGACTTTTCCTTACACATCAGCCGTATGTGGGGAACTGTGTCGAACATCTTGCGCAATCCGAGTATACCACATCCACAGCCACCCTTCTGTCCAAAGTTTTACTTACCTCCTCATTGTATTTGAATGTTATTAAAAATTACCTTCCTTTTTAATTTTCAGCCACTGTAATTTTCTGAAAATGCCATGCAATATGGCTACCTGGGGGTATTCTGTACACAGAAGGTGTATAGAACACGCCCTAGAAACATAATTTCCTGCTTGTGTGATTGGCTCACTGATTTTCCCAGAAGTCTACACTAAAGATACAGGTCAGATTTTAGACATCCCCTGCAACAAACAATTTCATTTTTGGTGGGATACTCCCAATAGGAAATCACGTCTAAAGAAATGCAGGCCAGCAGCTTTCCTCATTAGAGCCCTGCAGGTGCTGCAGTTGATTGATAATTATGAAACCTTTGCCATAGGATTCATTTTCCCACATGGACACAGACAAACGCACAGGGATTACTTCAGAATAACAAAAGGTAGGAATCTGCAACAAAGTTTGTTAAAATCCTTGCAATTTACATAGATCACCTTTGCACTGCTGATGTTCATATGCAGATTCATGGGTTGTAAAAAAAAATATTTTTTGGTGTGGGCTTTATAAACACTGTGCAGAATGGTAACTCACTGCAATATTGGCTAAGCAGCCATAGCTAGAATAACGTTCCTCAAAGGGTATAACAGCTTGTACATCCTACATAGCACCATGTGCAGCCACATAAATTAGAGACATGCCAAAGTGGACAAAATGGAGCATTCCTCCATGGAACCTAACATATTTAACAAGCAGGACAGCCAACTGCAGAAGATATTATATATACCAGTGATGGTGAACCTTGGCACTCCAGATGTTTTGGAACTACATTTCCCATGATGCTCCACTACGAAATCACACAGCCTGGAACACAATGACGTCAGTAGGAGGCTCCTCTCAACGCATTTTGTCATCAAAAGATGTCTTCCGGGGCACCCAAAAAATTTATTAATATAGAGTTGTCCCCTGCTTTGCAATTATAATGGATTCTACTCTGCTCTACTCTTGTAGAAAGCTTTCCCAGAAGAGTAAAATCCGTTATAGTTGCAAAGCAGGGGACAACTCTATATTAATACATTTTTGGGTGCCCCGGAAGACATCTTTTGATGACAAAATGCGTTGAGAGGAGCCTCCTACTGACGTCATTGCGTTCTAGGAAGTGCTGGCTGTGTGATTTCGTATTACATGCACATTATTTTTTACCTTTATGTGAGTTGCTTTTTTTTTTTATTATTTAATAAATGTTTTAAAGATTTTTAAACTATGGAGAGGACTTTGTTTGCCTTTGCTTGAGTAATTTGGTGTTAAATTCCGCTACAATTGCTGGATTGTTGGTGACCCTGGTAGATAGAGCAGCGTCCCTGGAGGAGACCTGGGGTTTCTGAATTCTGAAATCAGTAAGCGAGCATTCCAACTATCACTCTGGTGAAGGTGGTTGTTTAATGGCATCACAGAGCATAAAGGGTCTTTGACGTAACTGCTTTTTTTGCACTGGTGCATTAGAAGCTGAATCAGGTTTCCTCACTGCAGTATGTCCAGAGTGTCTCTTTCCTCTCCAGCCTTACTATCCCTCTGGACATACTGCAGTGAGGAAACCTGATTCAACTTTTAATGCACACTGTGAGAAGCTCATAGCATGAAGTAAAATCAGAGTTTGCAAAATCAATACAGAAAAGGAGCCTGTACAAGACTGAAGTACTGGTGGAGACCCCAGAATAAGTTGTGACTCCCTCCATGATATTGAGGCTAGCTGTGGCTTACATATCGATGCCTGATGTGTTCATCTCTCTGGTGAGTGTGAACCCCAAAGGGGAATGTGACTCACCAATTCTGGTGTGAGGTGCACTTCTATCTATCAAAGTCACCTGTGTGTCTTCTGAGACTTTTTTCACAATCTATTAACTGTATTTCCTTGTGTGGTTTTAACACATGAAAGCTGATCATAACTTATTATAACAGTAGCACTGCTGAAGTGACTTTAGACACTTGAGCTGGACTTTTGTACTATTGTTATTACTGTTTTAATAATACTTTTATGCATAGCATTTAAAGCGGAGGTCCACCCTAAAGTGGACCTCCGCTCATCGGAACCCTCCCCCCCTCCGGCGCCACAATTGGCACCTTTCAGGGGGGAGGGGGGTGCAGATACCTGTACAGTACAGGTATTCTGCACCCACTTCTGGGATAGCTCTCTGCGGAAAGGGGCGTAGATTACGCCCCTTTCCACAAGTGCCCGCCCCTTTCCGCAAGTGCCCCGCTGCCTCTGGGATCTGTGTGTTTCCCAGCAGGCACATTAAGGCACAGACCGTCCTTATTGCGCAGCGCGATTCGCGCATGTGCAGTAGGGAACCGGGAAATGAAGCCGAAAGGCTCCATTTCCTGATTCCCATACCCAAGATGGCGGTGGCAGCACCTTACAGACAATCTATAGATCGGCTTCGGGTGCCGACATCGCGGGCACGCTGGACAGGTAAGTGTCACTATTTTAAAAGTCAGCAGCTGCAGTATTTGTAGCTGCTGGCTTTAAAAAAAAAAAAAAAAACGCGGAGTCCCGGTGGACTCCCACTTTAAGCAGCAGCTGATGATATTTTGCCTATAACGTAATTTGTGCAATTCTGTGAGTTCTATATTTTATGAAACCTGATACTTACATAGCGCCGAGATAGTGGAAGTAGGTCTGGAATTTCATTGTAGTTTGACTATGTAGTGCAAGGGCCTGCCTAATTGCATAGAAATTGAAAGTGTTTAGGTTTGACCTCATATTATATGGTTTTGGTAAATCTAAATAAAAAAAATCTAAAGAAAATTGTATAGTGTGTATCCAGCTTTATACAACCTGTACACTCACTACTTTACATTGTAGCAAAGTGTCCTTTCTTCAGTGTTATCACAGGAAAAGATATAATACAATCTTTATAAAAATGTGAGGGGTGTACTCACTTCTGTGAGATACTCTATATATCATTTTTACTTTCTGCTATAAAGCATACAGGCATACACCACTTTTAAGTACACAATGGGGTTTATTTACTAAAGCTGGAAAGTGCAAAATCAGGCTCACTTCTGCATAGAAACCACTGAGCTTCTAACCCCAGCGGGTTCAATTAAGCTTTGGTAATAAAACATGGAAGCTCATTGGTTTCTATGTAGAAGTGAGCCTGATTTTGCACTTTCCAGCTTAGTAAATACCCCCCCCCCCCCCCATTGTGTATTAAAAGTGGGGAATGCCTGTATACAATAAAAAAAAAATTGAAAAAATCTAGTTTCTTCATAAATTTAGGCCACAATGTATTCTGCTACATATTTTTTGGCAAAAAAACATTCCAATAAGCGTATATTGATTGGTTTGCACAAAGTTATAGCGTCTATATATTATATATATATATATATATATATATATATATATATATACTAGAATTGTTATTTATTTATTTATTTTACACTAGTAATGGTGGCGATCAGTGACTTATAACTGGACTGCGATATTGCGGTGGACAATCTGTCACCAACTGACACTTTGTGGGAACCAATGACACTAATACAGTGATCAGTGTTAAAAATATGCACTGTCATTGCACTAATGACACTGGCTGGGAAGGGGTTACATATCTAGGCCGATTAATTGTGTGTCTAAGCAGTGTTCGTGTGTGCACTTTCATTGTTTACATAGGCAGAGTGTCTCCTCACCGATTAGTGGGTGCCAGCGGTCATCCATTGGCTGGCACCCACTGATCGGCTTCTGCTGTGACTAATCACAGGAGAAGCAGCGCACATGCGCCCGCTACCCAGAGGCGCAGAATCACGTATAATTATGTGATTCTGCACAGAGTGGCCGCCCTGTAGTAGCTAAGCTCCTATAGGGCAGTCAGCAAGCAGATAAGGTCCTATGCACAGCCATTTTATGTTCTATTTATATTTTGCAATTCATGGGTATTGGTTGAGTGCAACACATTACTAATCAAATTACATTTCGTAGAAAGGGTATCTTCTCTGGTATGTGCTGTTTTACCAGCCTACATTTTTTCACATTGTATTTTTGTTTAGATGCTCAGTTTTTAAACTGTTCTAACTCTATATGAATGCCTATGGTTTTAAAATGGGATGTCCAACAAGCTTATATGGATGTAGAATCATGTGTCCACAAATTTTTGTAAGAATAGTGTATTCACTTGGGGAAAATGTTGCTTTTGATATATTCAAGCTCAGGAAGAAGTGATGGACCACTTGAATTGCCCATCTGACCTCACCTGTTCATCATGACATCTTCACTATAGGACTGAAACAAAATGCATTATGTCCTTGGGATTCAAGTCGTGGCCACACAAGTGGCCCAGCGGGTTTGAGAAGATCCTATCTTCAGCAGAATGTGTTTTTATCTTCATTTTCCTCCATCTATCTCCAGAATGAAGGTACCAGCATCACTTTCCCTACATTCCTCTAAAGCATGCTTGCTGTATTCCTTTAGAACTGACAGGTAATCATTGAAAATATGTAGCCACCGTATTATGACTTTCTTCACTGTAACACAACAAATATCCTGCTGTGTGTGTAGTAGTTTTGATTATGTACACAGTAATATACCGTAATGAAATCAGCATTCTTTTCTATGTTTAAGCATATTGTGGTGGACCTCATCTACAGAACCTCTAGAACTTTCTTTCCAAACATTTCCAAACACTTCCCAACACCCCTACTACTGCATATTCTGCTATTGTTCTCCTTTGCAGGGACATGCAGAGAGCAGGAGCAGCTAAGCTTGGACTTTATAAGATCTCTGCACACCCCCTCTGGTGACATCTCCTCCTCCACAATGCTGCCTGTAGAGAACACGCAATTCCCCAGCCTCTGGGGGTGCTGTGCACATTGTGTGTTTTCCCTGGGAAACAGGGAGATGGTGCACACTTTTGGGCTTAAACACATACCTTGTACACACAATCGGATTGTTGGCCAACAAAACCATGGACTTTTGTCCAAAGGGCGTTGGCCCAAACTTGTCTTGCATACACACGGCCACACAATTGTTGGCCAACAAATACGAATGTAGTAATGCACTACGTTGTTTTTCAGCTCTTTAACGCCACCCTTTCGGCTCCTTCTGCTAATTTCATGTTAGCAGAAGTTTGGTGAGTGTTGATTTGCACTTTTTATTTCGCACTTTTCAACGTGCACTTTTCAGTTTGTTTCTGAACGCCCGTTCGTCAACCAGCCATGTTGCGTAATCGGAGGAGATAACGTGTTATTTATTATTGTCCTTGGAATTATTGCTTTGACATTATTTTTTTGGTTGAATAATGATATGATTTCATATATTTATTTTATTTTCAAATATTTTAATGAATATAATGCAATAAAAAGAGTCATACAATAGATTTATAGTTAAGTAGAATGTATAAAAGTGTGAAATGAGGCTTCTCAGTATATTAATTTCATATATTTTCTATATTTTTGGATGCATAGAATGCACTTTTTGGTTAAGTTCTATTGGCAGATAGCATGTCTAATTTTATTTGTTTTCTTTTTTTAATGCACAATAAAAAAAATTGTGTAGAATAATACTTGGCTATGTGTTTTACTTCAAATGACAGTTTGGGAGTAGGCAGTTACATTTAAAAAAACTAGAATGTAAAATTGACAAGGGACACCAACATAGTTGTATCTTTGATCTTAAAAACTACGGGATAATGATGTTGTAGTAACTTGGACAAATAAGAAAAAAAAAAAAAAAGGCATAATAATATGATTCTTGATATCACTAGAAAAAAAAAGCCTATGAAAATTTGTTTGCAATAACTCCATCAGTATCACCAACAAAGTAGCTTCATTATTATTCCATTAAAGAAGAAGCGAATGTTGGACATTTCATCATTTGCCACGTCACGAATGTTAATTCTCCATTACGAACGCTAGTTTACAAGACCGACCGCTTCTGGCTCATCCTTGATTCCAAGCATGCGTGTTTGTACTTTGGACTTTTGTCTGACGAACTTGTGCGCACGCGCTCCAAAAATCCGACAACAGACATTTTAAAACCTGCTATCCAACATTTGTCTGCGGAAAATCTGACAATTGTCCGATGGAGCATACAAACGACTGGATTTTTACGTCAACAGCCTGTGATCGAACATTTCCCATCAGAAAGTCTGATTGTGTGTACGCGGCTTAAGAGAGGCCAAACTCCAAGATGCCCCCCACCTCCATCACTATGGAACGCTTCCAGTGCAGCGACCATTGTCTAGTAGTCCAAAATTCATATTTACTCTGTATTTCTTTTACTTACTCAAGATAAATGTTTTATTTAAAATACAACACCGCTATTTATCAAACCGTTAAACCTTCTATGTTATTGTTTTGAGCATGTATTCTTCTATACAGGCATGCCCCACTTTTAAGTACACAATGGGGTTTATTTACTAAAGCTGGAAAGTGCAAAATCAGGCTCACTTCTGCATAGAAACCAATGAGCTTCCAGGTTTTATTACCAAAGCTTAATTGAACAAGCTGGGGTTAGAGGCTCATTGGTTTCTATGCAGAAGTGAGCCTGATTTTGCACTTTCCAGCTTTAGTAAATAAACCCCATTGTGTACTTAAAAGTGGGGTATGCCTGTATTAGGCAGAAACTAATCAGATGATTTTCTAAAACTGGAGAGTGCAATATCTGGTACAGCTCTGCATAGAGACCAATCAGCTTCCAGGTTTTATTGTCAAAGCCTAATTGAACAAACTGAAGTTAGACTGTGATTGGCCACCATGCACAGCTACACCAGATTTTGCACTCTCCAGTTTTATTACTTAAACCTCAAAGAATCAATTTTGCTTCCTGTATTCTTCTCTAACAGTAAGTATTAGAAAAGGTTAATGCAAAGAATTAATTTATGCTTTTTATGTCCGTCTTCAGTTCAGCTTTAAAAAGTAGGGATGCACTGATATTGGATTTTTATCGTGAGTATGAGTAACGATACTTTTGGTTAAAGGGATTGTAAAGTGAATTTTTTTTTTTTAAATAACAAACATGTTATACTTACCTCCACTGTTCAGCTCGTTTTGTACAGAGTTGCCCCGAACCTGCTCTTCTGGGGTCCCTTGGCGGCTGTCTCTGCTTCCTCCCACAGGTGCTTCTCACGTTCATGCGTGCTCCCTCGCATGGTGAGAAGCAGCTGTGGGCGCGCTCTCGTGATACAGCCGGTGGCTATAGCCGCTCGCTGTATCATGCGCCCCCCCCCGGCGCTCCGCGCCAGTGGATGTGATTGACAGCAGTGCAAGGCAATGGCTGCGCTGCTTTCCATCCATCCACTCCAGTTAATCAGCGGCCAGGCTGAACGTTGGAAAGGACAGCGGGGGCGAGCGCGGGATTTTCGAGGGTTGAGGTAAGTAAAATGAGGGGGAGGGGGGGCTGGGGGCGCAGGCACTGTCAGATGTTTTTTCACCTTAATGCATAGAATGCATTAAGGGGAAAAAACATTTACCTTTACAACCCCTTTAAGTACTCACTGATGCCAAGTACCAATACTTTGCTGTGCGATTTGCGTCCATATAAAATGAATGGGTGCAAAATGCACTGCAAGGAATCCTAGGCAATTTAAACAGGAATGCGCTGCAATTCTTATGCAAATTGCATGCGTTTTCCCCACCGCTCCTGTGTGAACCCAGACTTGTCATAGTGATTTCAGCCTGGGTCCAAACAGGAGCGGTGCGGGAAATTGTATGTGATTCGGACAGGAATTGCACCGCATTCCTGTTCAAATCATATGCGATTCTTTTCAGTGCGATTTGAGCCCTTTCATTTTGTATGGATGCAAATTGCACCGCAAAGTATCGGTTTTGGGTATCGGGAGTATTTTCATGAGTACGAGTAAATACTTGGGGGTTGATTTACTAAAGGCAAATCCACTTTACACTACAATTGCACTTGGAAGTGCAGTCGCTGTAGATCTGAGGGAAAGATCTGAAATGAGGGGAAGCACTGCTGATTGTATCATCCAATCATGTGTTTTTTTATTTTCCTTGCATGTCACCCTCAGATCTAGAGCAACTGAACTTCCAAGTGCAATTCCAAGTGCACTTGTAGTGCAAAGTGGGTTTGCCTTTAGTAAATAAACCCATTGGTGTTGGCACCGATACCGATATCGGTACATGCTTATTCAAAAGTTCAATGGAAGAAAATAAAAAATTTAAAACTGACAAACAAAAAAAAAGTTTTCTTTTCCTGAAAATAAGATGCTTTCATCTGTGATATGTCTTATGACAAATATTTGGAAAGGATGTTCTAGTAGTTTTGTAGATGAGATCCACCACAATATGCTTAGACATAGAAAATAATGCTGATTTCATTATGGTATATTACAGAAATGTGCTGTGTTAGGGATGTTGGAATGCAGTGTTAGGGGGTGCTGAGAGATTCAGAGTCAGGGATGAAGTGGTAGGATGCTTGGTGGCAGGAATATGCAATGTCAGGGTGTTGGATGTAAGGGAAGAAGTTGTTGGGAGAAAGGGAGGTTCAAAGTCAGGGGTGTAGTGATAAGGGTGCTGGCTGGCAGAAATGTGTAGTGTCAGGGGGGTGGCTGGGAGATGTTGAATCTTTTCTCTCTATGTTGAATAATCTTGGACTAATAGAGTTAGGTTAGGCACATTCAACCTTTTTTGCTATTGTCTCTATAATGTCAAATCTTTTCTCTCTATGTAGAATAATCCTGGACTAATAGAGTTAAAGTTAGGCACATTCGACCACAGGTTCGATGGACACAGATCGCTATTGTCAGCGTCATGTCGAATCACTTATCTATATCGAACTGCTGTCACAACGAAAACAAAAATAAAGCATTTGTTTATGTCGGAGCTTTTGGTTTTCGGATTCTGCACGTTCGTTATCGTTTGTTAAAACAATAACGAAAATACCCGAAATTTGGATGAAAATGCATTCGGACGAAAACGAATGCACATGTCTATAAATTTGAACTGTTGCATATTATATGAGAGTTCTTAACAAATATGTTTTAAGGCAGCTCAGATATTAAACAAATGAGATGCCTTTACAGTTAATAGAATGGTCATGTAATACATTGAAATACACATATATAATTGGCTAATTTTGCCTTTAAAGTGTCACTTAACCCACATCATAAAAAACTATCAATAAATGGTGTATTACATGCTGCTTGTACTCACTAAGTCCCTATGAGATTCATTTTCTGTATTCTGCAAAAAACCTGGTTGATCATGCTACTTTTTATCTCTACCTTCTGTTAAAGTCCCCAATTCAGATAGGGATTTTACAGCTGTGTTGGCAACTCTGCACATGCTCAGTTTTCAGTGAGTTTCTATGCTGAGAATTTCTTCCCTATCACATCTCAGCAAATAAAAAAAACCCATGGTGATCAAATACCATCAAAAGAAAGCTCTATTTGTGGGAAAAAAATGACCACGCAATTGTCAGTTAAATTAACGCAGTGCCGTATTGCAAAAAATGGCCTGGTCAGGAAGTAGGTAAAACCTTCCAGGGCTGAAGTGGTTAAAGGATAAGGAACTTTCGAAACCACATTTTATGAATATTTCCTTACCCTCTCCCCCACCTACTGTGATGAGGGGGATCCCTAGAGGTTAGAGAAGGTTAACAGCACTATTGCTATGGGGGTAGGGTAGAGTCTATGGCAGTGATGGCGAACATTGGCACCCCTGATGTTTTGGAAATACATTTCCCATGATGCTCATGCACTCATGCAGTATAGTTGAGCATCATGGGAAATGTATTTCCAAAACATCTGGAGTGCCAAGGTTCGCCATCACTGGTCTATGGGATAACTGGCACATGCACAGTAGTGGCAGGAATGTAATAACATTGTGTCACTACTACACATGCACGGTAGCGTCAACATTTGAACCAGGACTAAACACCTTGCTGCCAGTCAAACATCCTCTGAAAAGCATTCTACTGCAGATTTACTGGGATCTACCACTTTTCAGAGGGTAATGCTAGAGTAAAACAAGCCCTTAGCTAGGCAAAAGCTAATTGGGGTGGTGGGTTGGGACACTTTTTTCTAGTAAAGTGGGATGCATATCTTTGCTCCAGAGTTCCACTTTAAAAATAAAGTTTCTAGAATAGAGAGAAAATGTTAATGACCCATCAAGATTTTATTTGCTGTCTGTGTTGAAGTGATTTATATTTTTGCCTTTGAAATCTTAACAGCAGACTTTCCTCAACGGGAGTGCAGACAACATTTAAAACCATTTTTATCCAAAATAATAAATAAAATGGAATTAAAGTGTAATAAAAAAAATAATAAACCATTTTGGCTGAAGTTGAAATTTGCATTGTTTAGGGTATAGCCTAAATTATACAGACCTATAAAATAGACTGGACGGGGCAAACAAGCAAGCAGCATTCGGCCTAATATGGCAACTCGCAGTCATTGTTTACATGCAATCACTTAGAAGGTTTTGTCACTGGCAGAAAGAGGAGATTTATGTTCGGGCAATTTAGGTAAAGCTTTAGCTAGTAATAAGGATTTTAAACCTTGAAAGCAAGACCTCTATAGGAAATGGGAAGATAAATGTTTGGAGGGTGGTCACTGAGACACGTTTGGCCCACACAGGGCTGCTGCACTTAATTTATGGCTGTTTAAATGTCCAGTAGGTAGGAGATTTAGCATCACAGACTCTGCTTGTTTCCTGATTAATGCGCCTCACTTTCTATAATGCAGTGCGGATTAAACGTCAAAGAATGACCTATTGTTGTTTATAAAAGTGGTTTCAGAAAGTCATACAAAAAAAAAAAGGGGGCAACAAAGCTTCTCGATAGCGTCCATCCATGAGCGAAGGGTGTTCACCAACAGTTTGCACTTTGATTGGTCAGTGGATTTATCTGTCTAGATGTATTTGTTAGCTTTTAGTAAAGATGTCTAATGCTTGGTATAATTAAAGTGATTGTAAATAATCATCTTGTAAAACAACACATTCAGTTTAAAATACATTAACAATTACCTACAGCCTATATTTATTAGTAGAAAGACAATTTTTGAGGCTATTGTGGACTTTCATGGTACATCGTACTGACTTCAACACATGTATAAATGTATAAACATAATGTTTATTACAACAATTTATTTTAAAGAGACTAACACATATAAAAAGACTTTGTGCCACACCCCAGTGCTCCCTATTAACTGGACATTGATAAAGTCACATGCCACATATTCAGGTTCTACTCGACAGCTTTTGTGGAAATGTCCACTTCTTCAGGAGTTTTAGAGAGCAGGCAAAAAGTTATATATGTCTACAAAAAGAAAATAAATGATCATAACAACAACATAGTTGTGTTGTGTTGTTTCTATGATTATTTATTTTCTTTTTGTAGACATATATAACTTTTTGCTTGCTCTCTAAAACTCCTGAAGAAGTGGACATCTCCACGAAACATGTTGAGAAGCGAGAAGAACCTGGTTATATGTTATGTGAAAGTATCAGACTTTTTGCCATCACTTTATCACTATTAATAAAGAATAAAGATGTCTATTACCTCTTACAGAGATCAAAGCACTCCTCCTGATCATTATACTAATAAAGCGGCTGCTGCTCCAGGCGGGTCTACCACTACAATCCTCCACAATTCTCAAATACTTGGGTGCTAGCTCAGCTCGTTTAGCTGTGCACAAAAACAAAGGTATCTGGACAGCTGTAGTCCTAAAAATCATCTGTCTTTATTAAGGATACAAAAGCACCATCATACAGCAAAAATATAGTGTGGGTATGGAGGAAAAGTTGACGCCTTTCATGCTCTGTCAGCGCTTACTCATGACTCCTCCGGCCCATGTCTTCATCTGCTTTTCTTTCCAGAATGAAAGAGCCATCTTTGTTCAGGTATTCATCCAGGGCTGGCATGGATGAGCTGTCATCTCAGAGATCACACAAGCATAGAGCCTGGTTTCTGTGCAGTTCTTGCCAATTTTCACAAATATCTGACACAGATCAGCCCCTGTTGCAGCTTCTCACCAAGTAGACCGATGACATCAGTTTGGTGACAAGTCATCTGGTAGTTAGGGGTTCATTGTTCTTGCTCCCTCCCTAGTGGTTGGTTTCCCCAAAGTATCCGGAACCCAGTCCATGGTACAGAGACCCCATATACCCACCCACATGGTATGGGAGAGAGAAGGAGTTCATTTTGAGCATTCATGAGGTCTGCATTAGTGCTCAGCTGGACCCCATTCTGTCACTGGGAGTGAGGTGGCAATGGTACGCCGAACTGGTGGAGAGAGGGCATAGGTTCATCAGTGTCCCTCCTAAATGTAACATACATCGAGAAAGGTGTGTAGGCACATGAGACAACACATTTTAAAGAGGGACTCTGTACATTTAACTACTGAACACAGTATATGACTCATCTCTAAACTGGGGTACTACCATAATGCTGACTTTCACACAAATGTGGCCCCACCTGGTCCCTGGGCATTGATGGGCGTCTACACTGGAAAGGTACCCCCACGTGCAGGGCAAGTAGGCCCCACCCACATACTTACCTTATTCCTCACTCCAACAGGATCCCTCCAGCAGCTCGACGTGTCCCACAAGGCCTCTTCTCTAAGGCACTCTTTGCCATGATTGCATTCCTGCATCCTACATGCACAGTGCATGGTTAGTAGCTCTGCTTTGTACACAATGACAGAAAGGAACCAACCACAATCCTGAGTGGTTGCTTCAACAGACATAAGTTAAGCAATGCAACCCAAGACATAAAACAAGCATGTTACCTTTGCAGCGAGGGGAGGCCCACTCCAAATGTATTTTTTTTTTCTGTTATACCTGGAGTTGGGCTTTAATGAATCCCTTTTGTTTTCAAACTCAGTGTACCTAGAGCCAAAACTTTTTTTTCTACCTTTAGATACCGTCTGCAGAGCACACAGCTAACAACAGCTGTGAAATGAATGGGAAGTGACATCACCCATAGAGTTACTATGGGGCTTCTGTTGTCCTCCGTCTCCTCTGCACCCGCCTACTCAGGGAAGCCGTGGCTGACAGCTCAGCGCGGGATTCAGTCGGAGTGGGTCAGATCGGCTTCCAAAAAGATATGTATACTCATATTTTTTCTTTACAGGGATAGAGAGGTTAGTGTTAGAATGATGGTGGCTATAGATATATGAGGCTATTGTGGACTTTCATGGTACATCGTACTGACTTCAACACATGTATAAATGTATAAACATAATTTTTATTACAACAATTTATTTTAAAGAGACTAACACATATAAAAAGACTTTGTGCCATGCCCCAGTGCTCCCTATTAACTGGACATTGATAAAGTGACGGCAAAAAGGCTGATAGTTTAAAACATGCCACATATTCAGGTTCTACTCAACATGTTTTGTGGAAATATCCACTTCTTCTGGAGGTTTGGAGAGCAGGCAAAAAGTTATATATGTCTACAAAAAGAAAATAAATGATCATAACAACAACATAGATGTGTTGTCTTGTTTTTATGATAATTTATTATCTTTTTGTAGACATATATAACTTTTTGCCTGCTCTCTAAAACTCCTGAAGAAGTGTACATCTCCGCGAAACATGTTGAGAAGCGAGAAGAACCTGGATATATGTTATGTGAAAGTATCAGCCTTTTTGCTGTCACTTTATCACTATTATTAAAAAATAAAGATGTCTATTCCCTCTTACAGAGATCAAAACACTCCTCCTGATCATTATGCAGCAATTTTAGATTTTGCACGGACTTCCACTTTAAGTTTAACACTGCAATAATAACGCAAAATCTGTACTTTCTTAAAAATACACCATAGTTCCACTTTAATATATCAGCAAGAGTTTCCTTGACTGTACTTGCTCTTTTTCTACTCTACCTATATGGGTGGCTACTTGAGTATACACGTTTAAATAAACTGTGCTGTTTGGTAATATGTAACACAGACTCATTGGGGCAGAAGTGCAGCGTTCTACTGTGATTTATTATCTAAGACTCTCTAGGCCAAAAAAAAAAAAAGATTACAGATTATTCTTGTCCATTAATCCCTCCTGGCTGGCATCTGTCCTTGTTTTCTTTAGAACATATACAAAAGTGCTGATAATAGTTAAAGACATAGAATCTACAATTCCTCTGCGTTTTACAAGAAAAGAGACACTTTACCTTTTATGGGGTGCTTGAAGCTTTCTGCCTCTCTTCTATAAGTAAACTTAGACCACAACTTGATAGATTTTATGTCTGGACATTGAACGCCACGTGCAGGTCTGAGAGTATCTATTTCTCAGCCTCCCTTCAATTTTTTTTTTATATATGTATAGATATAGATAATATCCAAAAAAATAGACCAAGGTTATAGTCTAATTAAATGTGAACAATGCATGTGAAAGAAAACTCCAGCTTCATTAAAAAGTACAATATCATCTTACACATTGTTTTATATTTGTATATCTAAAGCCACAACTATTTTTGTCTTGTACAGAGTTAAAGGAAAGAGTTTAAACCACTGCCATGTTGTTGCTTTTTTTTTTGGCATCCATATCCTGTCGGGGAGATATCCTATTACTTCCTCCCCTGTGGACACAACAGGAAGAGGAGATCTCTCCAAATTCAGGGAAATCCTCTATTAAAGGGGTTCTAAATGCATAAGGCCTTTTATCTTATAGTAGAACTATATGCAAAACTTTTTTTTCTTCATTTTTGGATAAAGCAAGGGAAGGCTATAACCCCTGTAAGGTTTCTTTTTGCCATCGTTGTCCATTAAAGAGATTTCCCTTCACTTCCTGTCCTAGAGCCAAACAGGAAGGGAGCAGAAATTCCTGAAAATAGAGGGAATTTCCTTGGGGAACCCCAGGTAACCAGAACTAGTGTCTCTATTGGAAGATTTCCCCTCTATTACTTTTCTGGGGACAACCCAAAATTTGGGATCTTCTTTTACTTTAATTTTCAATGATAATGGTAAACAGGACAAACAGAGAGGTTGAATTTCCCTAACAAAGACACAGATAGCAATAACAACGGACAAGAGTTCTAATCCATCTCTACTCCATCCAAAACTAAAAAAAAAAAAAAATGTTTTGCCTTTAGTTATACTTTAATGCATATATGCAATAAGAAAAAAAAACTTCTGTGTTCAGCAAACCCTCCCAGCCCCTCTTATACTTACCTGAGACTGATCTTGATCCAGCACTGTGCCCAAGAGCAGTGGCTCTCTCTGCTCTCTCCCTCCTCACTAGACATGGAGGCAGCAGCAAGAGCCATTGGCTCCTGTAGTTGTCAATCACAGCCTATGAAGAGGGAGCAGGGGCATGGGGCTGTGCTGCCAATGGACACACAAAGCCTGACTTGGGATTGAGCCGGCACGTGTGCCCCCATGACAAGCAGCTTGCTATGGTGGCACTCATAAGGGGGGAAGAGCCAGGAGCACCTTGGGGGACCCCCAGGTAACCAGAGCTAGTGTCCCTATTGTAAGATTTCCCCTCTATTACTTTTCTGGGGACAACCCACAATTTGGGATTTTCTTTAATTTAATATTCAATGATAATGGTAAACAAGACAAATAATGAGGGTGAATCTCCCAAAACAAAAACAAAGATAGCAACAAAAAAAACCTGACAGGGGTTCTAATCCATCTCCACTCCATCCGAAGCTAAAATAACAGCTTGCTATGGCGGCACTCATAAGGGGGGAGGAACCAGGAGCACCAGCAGGGGACCACGGAAGCGGAGGATTGGGGCTGCTCTGTGCAAAACTATTTCACAGAGCAGGTAAGTATAACATTTTTGTTATTGAAAAGAAAATCCCTATACAGCCACTTTAAAGTGGAAGTAAACTCCCCTATCGTTTTCAGCAAAGGAAGCTGCCATCTTTGCCTCTGTTTAATCCTCAGCTGCTATGGTGCTGCACATGTGATTCGTTATGACACCAGCCATTGGATGGTTTGATAGTTTGGCTGAGAGCACAGCCAATGTGCAGTTAGCATTCCCGGCATGCCTTTTTTTTTTTTTAACTGTTTAAATCGATGGGTTTACTTCCACTTTAAGCTGGCAATGCACTGTGTTTATTTCTTCTGGTTCCTTTTGAATCATCTAAAATTTGCTTTGTAGGTGGCTCCATCAGCTTCCTCCCACCCAACTATTAAGAAATCCACCCCATTAAGACAGCACCCAGCCTCCTGCAGTCAAAATACAATAGCCCCGCAAGGCTAATAGCATGGATGGAGGAATATGTTAGTATGGCCAGCTTTAGACAGTTGTCACCAGAACAGTTGCCACCAGTGGAAGACTTCCTCCTTATTTCTGGCCTGGCAACAACAGAGAAATTTGAATTTCCTGGTAACAGCGGATACTGGAACAAACAAAGGTAAGGAAAAAAAAAGCATATTGTATTATCTGTGATTGATTATTGTCAATGAGAACAAAATAGGATGAAACTCTATAAATACTGTACATCCACATAACAAGAGTAAAAAACTAAAATATTTATAGACATTTAATTTATAAATAGCTCCTGAGGAAGTGATGGTTGGCCACGATACGTGTGGATCATCTGTCCTTTACTCTTTAATAAGAACTTGCATATGGTTTACTTTAGGATTGCCCTCCTTCTTTGGCCTATGATCGTTTTCATATTGGGGTTCTGTAGACTTATTTCGTAATTTTTTACTGGTTAGTTATTTATTTTCACTACTCCTATACTGGATGGATTATTTTATATTTTTATTTTTGTATGCACAATTGATTCAAAGCTTAATTCTTGTTAGTCATAAAAACTTGGTAGTATGAGGAACCCCATTAACAACCCCTACCAGATAGCAAGTGTAATCTAGGGGAAGCAGAGGGATTTACCTTCTCTTTCAGGCTTTCTCCCTGTCGTACAACTGGTCCCAGAAATCTGCTTCTCTTCGCAGGTCGCGTGGCCGCCCTCTCTCCAACATCTTCACATACAATGCAGGAAGATCTCAAAAAATTACCTACACTTCAGAAGTGGCGGAGAATGGTGGCAGCTGAGTGAATGAGAAATAGGGTAAGTATTCCTCTACTTCAAACCTCCCCTAGACCTGGAGTTGTGGATGCACTTACAGTATACTCTGTTTTTATGGCTGGCAAGCTCAGCTTTAAAGTGGTTGTATACTCATTTTTTTAACTTTTACCTACAGGAAAGCCTATAATAAGGCTTACCTGTAGGTAAAAAAAATGTACGGTTTAGGAGATATTCCCCTCGGTATGCGCCGCTGACTGCAGCGGCGCATGCGCACAAGGGGATTCTCAGCTGAAAGCCCGGCAGTGGCCGGACCCGGTCTGGATGAAATCTCCCGCGCGCATGCGCGGGAGTGACGATATTGTGGCCTCGGCCACTCACAGCGCCGGAGCCACGATACCCGGAAGAAACGCTGAGGGGAGCTGTGGATCGAACCAGATGTCGGGGCCTCGTTCTAAGGTAAGTATTTCATAATGAGCTAGTATGCGGTGCATACTAGCTCATTATGCCTTTTCCTGGAAAATGCTTTTATATATATATAGATATGGGAACATCTTTTTTTAAAATAACTTTATGGGTTGGGATTTATAGATATAACGTTATGTTATTGATAATATATATATGTTTAGTTTTTTTATTTAGTTATTTGTTTGTGATGCTGTATATGATGTCAGAATGTGCCTTATTTTGTTATGAGTTTGCATCTCTAAACCCCTGTGTAGGGATGAGCCGAACACCCCCCGGTTTGGGTCGCACCAGAACTTTCGAACGGACCCCAAATTCGTACGAACCCCATTGAAGTCTATGGGACTCGAACGTTCGAAATTAAAAGTGCTAATTTTAACGGCTAATATGCAAGATACTGTCCTAAAAAGGGTTTGGGGACCTGGCTCCTGCCCCAGGGGACATGGGTCGATGCAAAAAAAACTTTTAAAAATGGCCGTTTTGGCGGGAGCATGATTTTAATGACGATTAAAGTGAAAAAAAAAAAAGTGAAATATTCCTTTAAATATCGTGCCTGGGGGGTGTCTGTAGTATGCCTGTGAAGTGCCACATGTTTCCAGTGTTTAGAACAGTCCCTGCACAAAATGACATTTAACGGAAATAACGTCATTTAAAACTGCTTGCGGTTTTAATGTTATATCTGGTTCCTGCAATATGGTTGAAAATCATTGAGAAAAATGACATGGGTAGCCCTCCCTGCCCATTACCAGCCCCTTTGGGTCTTGTATGCATATTAAGGGGAACCCCGTACCCATATTAAAAAAAGGAAATGCGTGTGGCCCCCAAGCCCTATATACTCAGAACAGCAGTGTACAGGCGGTGCAAACAAGACAGGGACTGTGTAGGTTTGTTGTGTTAAGTTGAATCTGTTTGTAATTTTCAACTGGTATATTTTTAAAGTGTAGCTCCAGTCAAAAAAACTATTTTTAAGCTTTTTGGAAAACATAGGGAAGGGTTATCACCCCTGTATAATTTGTTTTGTCGTCCATCTTTTTCAGAGCACGCAGACAGCATGCACAATCTCCTACCGCTGACTGCAAGCTCTATTTAAAACGAGCAAGATATTTAGCTATATAGGTGTATATAGCGGTGTATACTGCGTTCAGAGCACACAGACAGCACGCACAATCTCCTAACACTGACTGAAAACTCTATTTAAAACGAGCAAGATAGTTAGCTATATAGGTGGATATAGCGGTGTATACTGGGTTCAGAGCACGCAGACAGCACGCACAAGCTCCTAACACTGACTGCAAGCTCTATTATAAAAGAGAAATATAGCTAGCTATATAGGTGAATATAGCGGTGTATACTGCGGTCAGGGCACGCAGACAACAACCACTACAGAAGAGCAAGAACGAAAAATCGGCCGATAATGATCGGTGTATACTGTGTTGAAGGTACACAGAACACCCACTAACTGCTACAGATGCCAACACACTACACAAGGCCGCCGCGCTGGCGGCCTTATATAGTGTGGGGCGTGTACTACACAGCCTGAGCTATGATTGGCCACAGGCATTCTGCCTGAGGCCAATCATGGCTCTCCTCGCTGCTGGCGCTGTGATTGGCCAAGCATGCTGGGTCACAGTGTATGCTTGGCCAATCATGAGCCAGCAATGCACTGCGCCATCGCAGTGCACTGTGGGCCATGAGCGCCACACGAATTTGGCACGAACGGCCCATAACGTTCGGAAGTCGCCGAACGGGCGAACAGCCAATGTTCGAGTTGAACGTATGTTCGACTCGAACACGAAGCTCATCCCTACCCCTGTGCATGGAAACCAATTAGCTTCCAGGTTTGGTTGTCAAAGCTTAAAGGGATTGTAAAGTGATTTTTTTTTTAAATAACAAACATGTTATATTTGCCTCCACTGTGCAGCTCGTTTTGCACAGAGTGGCCCTGAACCTGCTCTTCTGGGGTCCCTCGGCGGCTGTCTCTGCTTCCTCCCGCAGGTGCTTCTCGCGTTCATGCGAGCTCCCTCACATGGTGAGAAGCATCCGCGGGCTCTTTCCCGTGATACAGCCGGCGGCTATAGCCGCTCGCTGTATCACGCTGCCCCGCCCCCCGGCGCTCCGCGTCAGTTGATGTGATTGACAGCAGCGCGAGCCAATGGCTGCGCTGCTTTCCATCCATCCACTCCAGCCAATCAGTGGCCAGGCTGAACGGTGGAAAGGACGTCGGGGGACGAGCGTGGGACTTTCAAGGGGTGAGGTAAGTAAAACGGGGGGGGGCTCGGGGCGCAGGCACTGTCAGATGTTTTTTCACCTTAATGCATAGAATGCATTAAGGTGAAAAAACATTTACCTTTACAACCCCTTTAAAGTGTTACTAAACCCACATCATAAAAAAAAAACAATAAATGCTGTATACTTACTCAGTCACTATAAAGTTAGTTTTCTATGTTCTGCAAAATACATGGTTGATCCTGCTGCTCTCTATCTCCACCTTCTGTCCAGGTCCCCAATGCAGTTGGGGATTTTGCAGAGCAGTGTTGGCAGCTCTGCACATGCTCAGTTTTCAGTGAGATTCTATGCTGAGCATTTCTTCCCTATTACATCTGAGCAGCTCATGTGACTGTAGAGTCACACATGCTGGTGTACACACAGTGGTAAATGACAGCCCACTCCCTCCTTCTCTTCCCTATGCCCACTAACCAGCTAAACACATTGGGGGGTGGGATTACATGTTGATCAATGGAGGCTTCGCCTCTCTCTTATTCTAAGACACAGGCTGGAGGGGCGTGACACAGCCTGTAACATGTTATGGTCAAAAATGAATACGATTTGATTTCAAATATACAGTATAATAGTATGAAAATGTAAATTGATATTAATTTTTTATTTTTACTCTGTATTCCAAAGGCTGTTTTTTGGGGGTTTTTTTAACATTTGCCCAGCAGCAGATGACTAGAAGCTGCAGACAGGCTAGGAAAGAGCTGACTAATGTGACAGCTGTATATTGATTAGGAAAAAGATACTTAGATGTTTTTTTTTTTTATTCAAATAATTACAGTGCTATCATCCACATACAGAAATAGAAGGGACAATGTAAATTAAACAGCGTGTGTTTAGTATCACTTTAATTGAACAAGCTGAAGTTAGAAACTATATAATCAAGTATAGGGGTGCTGATTGCCACTAGTGCCACCCATGTTTCTCCTATTCAATACAAGGCTGCTGCCCCTTTAAAGAGGAAGTAAACCCTGGTGGGTTTTACTTCCTCTTTATTGCGCTGAAAAGGTAAAGCATAATGGGCTACTATGCATCACATAGTAGCTCATTATGTGTCACTTACCTGAAAGCGAAGCCCACAATGTCCCCACTAGCAGGGAGCGTCCATCTTTGCCCCTCTTCCTTGCCTGGGCCACGAACTCCGGCTCTGTGACTGGCCAGAGTCGCGTGACGTTACGCATGTACGCGGGAGCCACCAGTCATAGCATGACCCCTATTAGAAATGATGTGCCCTTTCTAAAGTGCGCATGCACCGATGACATCAGCGTATGCATCATAGTCATCAGCGCTCGGCTTTTTCGTAAATATCTCCTAAACTGTGGAGGTTTAGGAGATATTTTGAGCACCTACAGGTAAGCCTTAATATAAGCTTACCTGTAGGTAAAAGTGGTTGTACAGAGTGTACAACCACTTTAATAGTGTTGATAACAAAAATAAAAATAAAAAAAATGAATAGGCGCTCCCCCTTTGAATCAAACTATGAATGTGTGTGTATACAAAAATCAAATACAAGAAAAAAATCCAACATCAGTTATGTTTACAATATCTCTTATATAACTGATGTTGGATTTTTTTTAAACTAGATTTTTGTATGCACCCACATTCATAGTTTAATTTAAAGGGACAGCACCTATCCTTTTTTGTTTTTTTTTTAAGTTAAAAGATGATTGGCTACGGTGCGCAGATTCTGAGTGCTCCATTTTTAAGTACATTTCCATGCATTTTGGATACCTTACAATGCATAGTAGTATATTCCTATTGAGTCCTATAATATGCAATCACAGGAACTAACAGCACTGCAAACCACTTATTTTGGATATTCAATGGTCTGAAAACGCGTTGGGTCCCGCTTATAGTTTTGTCAATATGTTAAAATATGCACATGATCAGTAGCACTGTACACATACTCCACCATAGCTTTCATATCACTTTATCATCTTGTGCATGCTTCTATTACCATTAAAAATATTACTTTCACAGATGTATTGCTATTCATAAAAATATCTATTGCCAAACAGTTCTCCATAGTGTCAACTTGAGAAGACCACAGGGAATACATTTCTATAATATTCACACTTTTATTATGACTTCTTTCCTAGGTAATCCTATAGTCCCCGTTCCAGATCTCAAGATGTGGAACATTTTGTAGGATCACATTTCAGACTGCAGCAACTGTTCATTTTAAGAGATCCAAGGAAGGTGACATTGTTTTTCCACCTGCAAGCCAAACACGACTCTCCATCTCTGAAGTGTGTTGTTTTTCCAGACTACAAAGAGGCACCATGACTTCAGTTACTGATGTGTATTCAATGAGGGTCATTTACTAAAACTGCATGTCATTGGTTCAGATTCTGGAGCAGCTCTGCATAGAAACCAATCAGCTTACAGGTTTTATTGCTAAAGCTTAAAGAGGGATTCCACCCAAAAAAAAATATTAAAAGCCAGCAGCTATAAATACTACAGCTGCTGACTTTTAATAAACGGACACTCACCTGTCCCGGGTTCCAGCGATGCCGGCAGCCGAGGCCGTTCGATCGCTCGGCCCTCGGCTGCTGCCGCCACCATTCTAGGTGAGGGAATCAGGAAGTGAAGCGAATCGGCTTCACTTCCCGGTTCCCTACTGCGCATGCGCGAGTCGCGCAGCGCAATAGGAATTCTCTGCGCTGTCTCTGAGACCCGTGTGTGTCCCAGCAGACAGCGCGGCAGGACAGGAAATGGCGTAGACTCCCACGGGAGTCTATGCCCGGAAGTGGGTGTAAATACCTGTCTTTGACAGGTATCTCCACCCCCCTCCCCCCTGAAAGGTGCCAATTGTGACACCGGAGGGGGGGAGGGATCCGATCAGCGGAGGTTCCACTTTAGGGTGGAACCCCGCTTTAAATGAACACGCTGAAGTTAGAAGCTGATTGGCTACCATGCACAGCTGCACCAGATTCTGAGAGCACCAGGTTTAGTAAATCTCCCCCCAGTGTTAGGATCCAGAATGTTTTTAACAAAAGGAATTTGGTGTCCACTAAGAAGATAATGCATTGATATTGTTAACATACAGCCTCACCCTCTACTGTATACAGCAACTTTGCCAAGGTGAGAGGGTTTGTCCAAGCCACAGTGTTAAGGTGGCCAAACATGTATCAATATGATCATTCAATTGAACATTTAAAGCAACTAAATGATCAAATTTAATATGAATCGTAAACCCGTGTGAAAGATTAGACTCATGCAGGTTGACATGTAAATTACCTTCATCTCCATTATATAGGAAATACGAAATACCTCAACAATGGGATTTTTACAGCAATTGTAAAATGTCGAGATTGTATATATATAATCATAAAAAGATTAAAAATGTAGTACAATTTAAACATGATAAAATTTTTTTTCCTAAAAAAGGAAATCCTAAAAAAAAAAACCACACGTGTACATACCATAATACAAATAATATCACAAATGACATCACCCCACTACACATAAAATACCATACATATAGGGTGAATGAATGATGATGAGTAGTGGGAATATCCAACGCGTTGAATGAAATTATAATTTTCTGCAGGGACTGATGCCACTTCTGAAAGTACAGAATAAAGTATGAATACAATTTGAAATCCCCATAAATAAATATGGGGCATAAAAAAACATTTTGAATATTTTAACATACAAAACTTACATATCAATATATTATAGGAAGGGACATTCCTTCAGCACTGATGATCTCTTAAAGTGGTTGTAAACCCTTACAAACCACTTTGACCTACAGGTAAGCCTAGATTAAGGCTTACCTGTAGGTCCAAGAAATATCTCCTAAACGTATACGGTTTAGGAGATATTTACCCGAAGACGGGCACCGCTGTCTACGGCGCGCAGGCACACTGGGCAGGCCGCAGATATGCTACAAGTGTCGGCTCCCGTGCGCATGCTCCCACTGCCATGGATCCCAGAGCGACTTCTGGGTCTCGCGGCTCCGGCGCTGTGATTCGCCGGAGCCGCGAGACCCGGAAGTCGCTCCGGGATCCATGGCAGCGGCGAAGAGGAAGACGGAGGACCGCTTCGGGGGCTTCGTTCTCAGGTAAGTTATTCATAATGAGCTAGCTGTGCATACTAGCTCATTCTGCCTTTGCCTTGCAGGGTGTTTTTTTTGGTTCCCCTTACTTCCTCTTTAAAGGGAGTGCTCCTAAGCTCAGCTTGATACCTGTATAAAAGACACCTGTCCACAGAAGCAATCAATTAATCATTCAATCAGATTCCAATCTCTCCACCATGGCCAAGACCAAAGAGCTGTCCAAGGATGTCAAAGACAAGATTGTAGACCTACACAAGGCTGGAATGGGCTACAAGACCATCAGCCAAACAGCTTGGTGAGAAGGTGACAACAGTTGGTGTGATTATTCACAAATGGAAGAAACAAAAAATAACTGTCAATCTCCCTTGGTCTGGGGCTCCATGCAAAATTTCACCTCATGGAGTTTCAATAATCATGAGAACGGTGAGGAATCAGCCCAGAACTACACGAGAGAATCTTGTCAATGATCTCAAGGCAGCTGGGACAATAATCCCCAAGAAAACAATTGGTAACACACTACGTCTTGCAGAACATGTACAGGCCCATCTGAGGTTTGCTAATGAACATCTCAATGATTCAGAGGAGAACTGGGTGAAAGTGTTGTGGTCAGATGAGACCAAAATCAAGCTCTTTGGCATCAACTCAACTTGTGTTTGGAGGTGGAGGAATGCTGCCTATGACCCCAAGAACCGCATCCCCACTGTCAAACATGGAGGTGGAAACATTATGCTTTGGAGTGTTTTTCTGCTAAGAGGACTTCATCGCATCAAAGGGACAATAGAAGGGGCCATGTTACATGGTTACATAGTTACATAGTTACATAGTAAGGTTGAATAAAGACACCAGTCCATCCAGTTCAGCCTGAGTAAGTGTCTACAATTGTCCCTATCCCTGTACATTGTGTCTCATTAAGATGCTCATCTATTATATTATTATTTATTTAAAGTACCCATATAGTGCCGTCAATTTTACGCAGCGCTCCACACATACATCGCACACTCACATTGGTCCCTACCCTCCAGGAGCCCACAATCCCAGGTCCTCAACTCACATTCATATACTAGGGCCAATTTTTGGACAATATTCGATTAACCTACCAGCATGTCTTTGGACCCGTCAAATGTGACATCAAATCTTGGGTGAGAACCTCTTCCTTCAGCCAGGGCATTGAAAATGGGTCATGGATGAGTATTCCAGCATGCCAAGGCAACAAAGGAGTGACTCAAGAAGAAGCACATCAAGGTCCTGGAGTGGCCTAGCCAGTCTCCAGACCTTAATCCCATAGAAAATATGTGGAGGGAGCGGAAAGGTCGAGTTACCAAACGTCAGCCTCGAAACCTTAATGACTTGGAGAGGATCTGCAAGAGGAGTGGGACAAAATCACTCCTGAGATGTGTGCAAACCTGATGGCCAACTACAAGAAACGTCTGACCTCTGTGATTGCCAACAAGGGTTTTGCCACCAAGCACTAAGTCATGTTTTGCGAAGGGATCAAATACTTATTTCACTTATTAAAATGCAAATCAATTTATAACTTTTTTTAAATGCGTTTTTTTGGATATTTTTGTTTTTATTCTGTCTCTCACTGTTAAAATAAACCTACCATTAGAATTATAGAATGATCGTTTTAGGTGCCCGCATTGCAGTGCTGGAACCCCTCTCTCTATTAGTAGGTTTCTGACAGGTGCAATTTTAGAAATGTGAGAAATTTGAATAGCATGCCAAAAAAATTATTTAAAGCACTTTGGAGTCTAATGCCCTGTACAAACGATCGGACATTCTGACAACAAGACCACGTAATTTTGTTTGAAGTTTGTTGGCTCCAGCTTGTCTTGCATACACACGGTCACACAAATGTTGGCCGAAAATTACAAACATAGTGACGTACAAGATGTACGACGAGCCAATAAAAAGGTCAATAGCCAGTGCGCCACCCTTTGGGCTCCTTCTCATAATGTTGTGTTTGAGCATGCGTGGACTTTTTTGCAACGATCAGATCGCACCCACGATCAGAAAGTCCGACAACAAAAATTTGTTGGTGGAAAATTTGAGAACCTGCTAGCCAACATTTGTTGGCAGAAAGTCCGACAACAAATGTTGGATGGAGTATACACACGGTCGGACTTTCCACCAACAAGCTCACATCCAACATTTGTTGTCGGAAAATCCGATCGTGTGTATGCGGCATTGCAGTGAAGAATTTGTGAACTGAAACATTTAATGAATTGTGACGAGGGCAAATAAGAACCTCAATAAATAGGCCCCTTTGGTTTTGCAGCAATAGATGCAAACTGCTTTGGCTATATAAGTTAATGGAAAGCACCAACGTATGGGCTATATAGGAAAAGGATCCTAGACACATATGTGGCTTTTTTTTTTCCATGCAGCAGCAGCTGCCAGCGCTGTTTTCTTTAGCTCAAGTAGCAAGCCACTTGCTTTCCAATAACACATTTTGATAGCAATGAACCCCTGTTTATTTAGCGAGCCGGGTAAGACCTGCGGGCCGCGTACATTTCTATAAAAAGTGTACACAGACATCTAGAAAATTCAATCAGTACTACTCGGGTGTCACGTGGGCCTTGACTCCCCTCCTGGAAGTTTTTTTTTTTTTTTCAGTAATACGGTATGTCTGCCTCTTGGCCTAAATATAGACACAGAGGAGCACATTCTGACATCTCCTGTTACAGATTCACACACGATTATGGCTCCTTCACACAGGGAAGGCACAGTCACCGGGCCCATTTCCCTTATTGTCACTCCGTTAATATGCAATATCAGGCGACCAGTAAAACCGTACACTGAACTGCTAATGCCAGTCTAGGAAACCTTGCACCGCTGTTAAATAAAGGCTGCTCACTTTACCTTAAAGTTGTATTAAACCCAAAACCAAAAATGTAATATATTGCAGCCTACCAATCATTAGATGAGGTTTCTGCATTTGTTTTCTTTTTTTTTTTTTTAGGCTTTTTCCCCTCTCTGTTTTCACTTGGTGATCTGGCCAGTCAAACACCTCCTGCATAAGAGTGCCCACTGCCCCAACTCTGGATGAATGAGCACAGGGGTACACCTTTGGACAGCAGCAGGGCTGCTGATAAGGCAGTACAGCCAGCCAGGGTTGCCAACCTCCCGCAGCATTATGTACTGACAATACATGGAAAATTTACTGGCAGAGCACATTTTTTACTGGCAACCTGAGAAATTACGGAACTTCTATTGAAAACGAACACAGTGAATATTTGAACAGTGTAAACATGATATGGAAACACTGATAATACCTATAACAAACTCATTTTCTTGATTTACACTTAAAAAGTCAACACAGCAAGAAATTTTCAGCCTCTGATATTTACTGGCAGTTTTTAAAAAAATCACAGATTTTTACAAACTGTCCAGCCCTCCTGTACTGGGCCCGGGCTCCATCAGTTCAAAAGGGGGGCTCAGGCACCTGCTGAGCTAGATGGCCAGCTGTACTGCCTTATCGCACCAATCCTCTTCTGCTTCCCCCTGCAGTGCTGCCAGCTTCTCCTTCTCTTTCTCCCTCTGACTTCACTGCAGGGGTTCAGTTTTAGCATATGTGCCCCTTCTATCTGCTCTCCGGGCCCCTCTGTGTGCCACAGTGTTTCACGCTCCCCTCCTGCTAACAGCTGCTGCATGCACACTGGGGGATGTTTCAGGATGTGGAGAAAGCGGCTGATAAAATATAATTTATTGGCCCCTTTCTTCCCTGAATTAACACAGTGAGTGATCAGAACCAATCACTCTTGTGTTCATTCATCACTGAAGCATAATAAACTGTGTTTACTATGCTTCAGTTAGTGAATGAGCAGGAAGCCTCAGAGCGCTTCTAATTCATTCACCTGTGCAGCTGAGGCTGCAAACAGTGAGAGACCAATCAAACTATGTCCGCAGACACTTCTGGCTGGGGGGTCTGTCAGGTAGGCTGTATGGGGCCCGGTGATTTCTAACAGAAGCCCTGGGCGGCAGCATTGTCACTCTGGAGGGAGGGCAGTGTTAGATGTACTAGCAAATTTAAATACACAACATAATTAAAAAGGGTTGCAACCCTAAGAAAATTAATAAAAAGATCCTGTTTCCTTATAGCAGGTTAAACAGCATAGTCCTTGTGCTGCCTAATCTGTCCCTCTCTATGCTGTAAAAAAAAACCTGGTTGATCCTGCATGTTCCTGTGTCCCCATTAGTGTGCTGATCATGGTAATCACTGCTTCTGATCCATGATTACTGTGGTCAGGTTACGTGCCTCCGTGTCATCCTGCTGCTCTTCTCTCTGCAGCTATTAGTAGCTGACAGTAAAGTTAAATAATTATTACTGTCAGCCCTTCTGTTCTACTAAGCGATCCTACACTGTGTACATGTTTTTATAAAATTGTCCATGTAAATACCTTATTATAGATCGTTTCTGGCTGGTCACATGTCCTCCCGACTAACAGCAGAGGGGGATCTAGGCCCCTCCCGCTGTTGCCCTTAGATGGGGGGGAGTGGCTGGAGGTCATGTGATCAGCCATAATTGATCTAAAATAAGGTATTTACAGGGACAATTTTTATACAAACATGTACACAGTGTAAGATTGCTTAGTAAAACAGAGGGGCTGGCAGCGATATTTATTTGACATTACAACCACTTTAAAGCCAAACTCCAGGTAACACTGTATAATCAGGTACAGCAGTTTTTTTCCTTTTGGGATGAAAGTTTTACATTAATAAACAAAAGCAGATAATTGTAAGCACCCTTGACAGTGTTAAATGGTTTGTTACATCCCTCTAACTGATACATTCTGCTGTAGAGTGTGTTCTTTTGAAAAACAGACTTACTGGCCAGATCACCAAATGAAAATAGAAGAAAGCCTATAAAAAATGAATGCAGCCATCACATCTAAGAATTGGCAAGCTGCAATATAATAAATGTTTGCTTTTGGGTTTAATACCGCTTTAATTCAACCTTTAAAATGATTGCCCGTTACCCTTTCTGGACATGACAGCTCTGAACTGTAAAGCCCCACACACACGATCAGAAATTCCTCCAGCAAAAGTCCGATGTGAGCTTTTGGTCAGAAAATTTGACCGAGTGTATGCTCCATCGGATTTTTGCTGGCAGAATTCCCGCCAGCAAAAGATTGAGAGCAGGTTTTTTTTTTCCGGTCGGAAAAAGTTCAGATCAGAAATTCCGATCGTCTGTACAAATTCCTACGCATGCTCGGAAGCATTGAGCTTCATTCTCTCGGCTCGTCGTAGTGTTGTACGTCACCACATTCTTGATGGTCGAATGTCCAGAGAACTTTTGTGTGACCGTGTGTATGCAAGCCAAGCTTGAGCGGAATTCCGTCGGAAAAACAATTTTTTTCTGACAGAAAATCCACTTGTGTGTACAGGGCATTAGGCTGCAGTTGCTGGCCAGTGACTCAATCCTGTACAACCTCCCTCTTTTAGCCCTTGTACACACGGTTGGACATTCCAACAACAAAATCCATCGGATTTTGTCTGAAACTTGTGTTGCATACACACGGTCAGACAAAGTTGTGAGAAAATCCGATCGTACGTAACGTGATGACGTTATTTCGTTACGACGGGACTACGTTCAGGCTAGTAGCCAATAGCTTTGGTCTAGGAATTTGATCTGAGCATGCGTGGCACTTTGTCCGATCGGAATTCTCTACACACAATCGGGCAAAGTCCGATTGGATCATGTTGTCGGAAAGTTTTATAGCCCAGCTAAAACTTTGTCGGTCGGATATTCAGACGGAAAGAGTACAATGGAGCCTACACACAGTCGGATTATCCGATCGGACATTTTCTGTCGGAATGTCTGACCGTGTGTACAAGGGCTTAGACCTACATCTATGCTCAAGTGGTAGTGGATATGAAGCAGGGTCAATTGTAGAAACATAGGGACTGAAAACAGACTATATTTGGTGGAGTAAATTTATGGGTTGCATTCCAATTTAATTTTTGTAGAAGACCGGGTTGCCAGGGAAATTATACCGAACACCATACCTCCCAACATTTTGAGATGGGAATGAGGGACACCTACTAACAAATGTATGCAGGCATAGGACACACCCCTTGCCACACCCTCTTAAAGGAGAATTAACCAAAAAAAAAACTTAATTAAATCCACAAGGACCTTTTTTACCACTACTATTCCTCTATATTGGCTTTTAAAATGTTCAAATGCAGCAATTTAGAAATCAGATGAAAGGTTTAGCACTGGGAACACTTTTTGAAAGTTAAAAAGTGCTTTTATATACAACTATATAGATCAGACCAAAATGAGGGACAATTGAAGTGGAATGAGGGAGAGGGACATTGCTCCAAATCAGGCACAGTCCCTCGAAATCAAGGACAGTTGTGTGCTATGGAACACTAAGGTGGCTTGAAGATGATGATTTAACCACTGAGAATGCAGCACCTTTATTATTTATTCCTTGCCTATTTACCAGTTTAAGCTGGTGCCATGTCTGCTGCCTCAGGTTTCCGTTTCAGGGTGTCTTCTTTCTTTTGCAATGTCCAATGGAGCCACCCTTGCATGCAGGGACTAGAAGCAGTGGGGTTGATTTATTGAAGGCAAATAGACTGTGCAGTGTGCAAGTGTAATTGCACTTATTTACTGCAGCGCTTAGTGAATGTAGTGAAGCTTTACTTTGTAAAGAATACCCAATCGGGTCCGAGGAAAATAAAAAATTGCATTTTTGCTTGCACATGATTGGATGATGGAAATCAGCAGAGCTGCACCACATTGACTAAGCTCTGGGGAAAATGAGTGCAACTGCATTTGCAAAGTTTGCACAGTCTTTTTGTCTTTAGTAAATCAACCTCAGGGTCTCCCTACACTGTGTGCATCAATAGAACCACACAGCCTCATAGCCTAGGTTGGCACATTGCTACCCTGCTCCTCCCTCCTCTTCCCCTCTCCCTTCTTCAACCTAACAGACTGTCTGGGCAGAGCCTACTCGCCCTGCACGTGGGATTACCTTTTGTGCAGTGCGCACTTATCAATGCGTGGGACCAGGCAGAGACTGCGGTCACATAAAGAATAGGAAAAGAAGACTTAGAGATGAGTCTTCACTGTGTGCAGTACTAAAAATACAGAGTTCCTCTGAAAAGCAACTTGTTGCATTAGGCGAGAAGTGCTGAGCCTGCGTCCACTCCACCAGTCCAGCATACTTCTGTTATCTCAGTCCCAGTAACAGAATGGGGTCCCACAGTGCATGTAGGGTCACGCCTTTGTGCTATCAGGGATGACTGGGGGTGTTTGTGCTAGGAGGGGTAATTGGGGGGTAGGAGAATTTGTGGTAGAGTTGATTGGGGACAATTTGTGCTTGGAGGGGGGATTTGGAGTGAAGGGAGCGAATTTGTGCTTATGTTCTGGGCATATAATTTATGTTGGAAAGGGGATTTTTTTATTTTTTCTTATTTTTTATTGGTTTTGAAAGAGAATATTATATAACACAAAGCCTATTGGGCATACACAGGCTTCACAGGCCATACACTATACACATACTACTATCAATCAATCCCCCCCACCCCACCTCTGGGAAGGGGATTTTAGCATGGGGCTGATTTTTATTGGGAGGAGGGGAATTTATGCTTAGGGGGTAAGCATGCAGATTAGTCCCTGATTTTCTTTTTTTGGGGGGGGGGGGGATTTTTGCTGACACATAATAGTCACACATCTTGGGGGGGGGCGCAATTTGGCATATTCACCCTAGGCTCTAGATGACCTTCTCCCAGCGCTGCATACATGTACTGTATATATATGTGTAACGCCCTGCTCCTGATAGGCAGACGCTATTATTTTTTTTCAAATTTAATTGTCTGAAGCTGTAGTTCTGCTCAGACGAATTCTCTCTAAAAGTTCTGGTTTCTGTTCCAGTCCAGCTGGGTTGCACTGATTCCCACTTGACTGTAGGTGTCACTGGCGGTAAGTGTGGAAATGCAACAGGCTGGATGCATTGAATGCTGCCTCTTGCTCGGAAATAGCTCAGTGGGTGGGGCTTCCCTGCTGTGCATTCTGGGAGAGGTTATTTAAGGTACAGACACCATTTTTGTGGGTCTATTTCCTGGGTCCCTGTCTTGTGGTCCACTATCCTGACCTCATGGCCCTCTTGGCCTGGGGCCTGTGTCACATGGTTCTGCGCCTCGGGGCCGGCTGGACCGAGGCTTTGCAACTGAGAGTGTAGGCTCAGGAATGTCTTGGGGCCTGCTGATCCAGGGGGGGCCCTGTGCTGTCTCGCCTGCAGGGAGAAGCCAAGACAACTGGAGGATTCAGGGGAGGAATTTTCTGGTGGAGGACCGAGCGTAAGGCTGGTGCCTCTGGAGGAGCCTGTAAACTCAGTTTGAGGATGCAACCCAGATCAATATCCAGTATGGCCGGGTCAGCTGAAAGAATCTGGTACTGTATGGTAGTTCTTCTAAAACTTTCAAGATTTCTAAGTTCAATTGACAAGTTTGTGGCAGAGACTTTGTTGAGCATCTCATCGGCTGCTAGGTCAAGTGAGAGGGGCCTATCTGGTGATTGCTGGATCCAGTCTGTGGAGCTGTTTGTCCTCTGGATCTGACTAATACCTCTAACCAGCAATTACTAGGTGCCTGAACTCCCCCTTATCCTCTAACCCTCTATTGAAGGACTGTGCTTCTTTCTTTCTGTAGCACTGACCCCCAAAGAAGCTGCTGGTTTTGTTGGGCTTACCGTTACCGTCTTGACCTTGTGTGCATCTAGGGGTTTCCCGAGGTAGATGGCCCAAAGAATTGTAGAAACTGACACTGGATCCACTTTTTGGGATATTTATTTGAAAAGGTAGACAAAAACAATCTCTCAATGAACAGTAGAGGGTTAGGTAGGAAGTTCAGATACTTTTGGAACTGCAAAAGATAGGAAGTCTCTCACTATAGAAATCCAGAGAATTACCGTATCACAACTGGATTCTCACAGCTACCGGATAGACCCCCTCTCACTAGGCCTAGCAGCCGATAGAGTGTTTAGGTAAAGCAAAGTCTCTGCCACAGACTTGAATGTAGAACACTTGTGAATAAAGTCTCTGCTACAGACTTGAATGTAGAACACTTGAACAAAGTCTCTGCCACAGACTTGGATGTAACTGAGAGACCTAGGTAAATTTAGAGAGCTCTCATACGGTACCAGTATCTCGCAGCTGTTTCGGCGATATTGTATGATTGTAGATCCACTTAGTGTCCTTCAACTAAGCCTCCAGGCTCCTTCCGAGAAGCCAGTCTTACACATGGCCTTCTCCCGAAGAGTCCTCCCCTGGGTGCTTCTCCAGTTGCTGGGCCTCTCCACAGATGAGACGGCACCAGACCACCTTTGAATCCTTCTCTCAGTTACTTTGCCTCAGGCTAGCCAGCCCAGAGACTCAGAATTGGGTGGATCTGCACCCCAGGCCATGAGGGCCACGGGGGCTGGTCAGGAGACCGGACCAATTTGCTGGTCAAAGACCAGACCCCTTTTTGCGATTCGGCACTGCGTCGCTTTAACTGACAATTGCGCGGTCGTGCGATGTGGCTCCCAAACAAAATTGACGTCCTTTTTTTCCCACAAATAGAGCTTTCTTTTGGTGGTATTTGATCACCCCTGTGGTTTTTATTTTTTGCGCTATAACCAAAAATAGAGCGACAATTTTGAAAAAAACGCATTATTTTTTACTTTTTGTTATAATAAATATCCCCCAAAAATATATAAAAAAACATTTTTTTCCCTCAGTTTAGGCCGATACGTATTCTTCTACATATTTTTGGTAAAAAAAATGGCAATAAGCGATTATTGATTGGTTTGCGCAAAAGTTATAGCGTTTACAAAATAGGGATAGTTTTATAGCATTTTTATTAATAATTTTTTATAATTTTTTTTTTTACTAGTAATGGCGGCGATCAGCGATTTTTATTGTGACTGCGACATTGTGGGGGACCCATCGGACATTTTTGACAAATTTTTGGGACCATTGTCATTTATACAGTAATCACTGCTATATAAATGCAGTGATTCCTGTGTAAATGACACTGGCAGTGAAAGGGTTAACCAGTGGGTGGCAGTGTAGGGGTTAAGTGTTCCTAGGGGTGTGTTACTAACTGTGGGGGGGTTGGGCTTTCATTTAGTGAACACTGATCTCTGCTCCAATCACATGGAGCAGAGATCAGCGTCACTAGTTGCTAGGCAGAATGGAGAAATGTTGTTTACACAGCATTTCCTCCATTCCGTGAGACGATCGCGGGGATGCCCGCGGTGATCGAGTCCGCGGGTCCCGCGACCGGACTCACGGGGGTCCCGACCAGCGCGGGAGCGCGCCGCCTGCGGCGCGCTCCCGATGGCAGGGCGGCATTGAATATTGGACCTGTACGCCAATATGCCTGCCCGTGCCATTCTGTCGACGTACATCGTCGTGCGCTGGTCGGGAAGTGGTTAAATACCCTTTCCCAGAATGCACAGCAGGATGACACACCCACTGGATTGATTCCGAGAAAGAATGACACTCAATACACCTAGCAAGACTGTTTTCTCACACTTGCCAGTGGTGACAGCGACACCTGTGGCCAAGGAGAACCCAGTGCAATCTAGCTAGACTGGTACTGAAATCATAATTTTTCATAATTAACCCTAAAACCCAACTGTGATTTTAGAAATATTAAATAGAAAAAAACACATAGTGCATGCTCATCAGGAGCCGGCGCTACATTTCTTTGTGTTATCCCTAAATAAATCTTCAAAAAAGGACTAAGTGTTGGATTCATCATCAATTGGGCTACTTTCCAACGGGACCCCTCTAAGACGAAGAGGCGAGCAGGTGGGGTAACGGTAAGCCCAAATAAAACCAGCAGCTCCTTCGGGGGTTAGTGCTACATATGTATATACAGTATCTCACAGAAGTGAGTAGACCCCTCACATTTTTGTAAATATTTTATTTTATCTTTTTATGTCACAACACTGAAGAAATGACACATTGCTACAATGTAAAGTAGTGAGTGCACAGCTTGTATAACAGTGTAAATTTTCTGTCCCCTTGAAATAACTCAACACACAGCCATTGATGTCTAAACCGCTGGCAACAACGAGTGAGTACACGCCTAGGTGAAAATTTCCAAATTGGGCCCAATTAGCCATTTTCCCTCCCCAATGTCATGTGACTAGTTAGTGTTACAAGGTCTCGGGTGTGAATGGGGAGCAGGTGTGTTAAATTTGGTGTTATCACTCTCACTTTCTCATGCTGGTCACTGGAAGTTCAACATGGCACCTCATGGCAAAAAACTCTGAGGATCTAGAAAAAAAAAATGTTGCTCTACATAAAGATGGCCTAGGCTATAAGAAGATTGCCAAGACCCTGAAACTGAGGTGCAGCACGATGGCCAAGACCATACAGCAGTTTAACAGGACAGGCTCCACTCAGAACAGGCCGACCAAAGAAGTAGAGTACACGTGCTCAGCGTCATATCCAGAGGTTGTCTTTGGGAAATAGATGTATGAGTGCTGCCAGCATTGCTGTAGAGTTGGAAGGGGTGGGGGGTCAGCCTGTCAGTGCTCAGACCATACGCCCCACAATGCATCAAACTGCATTGTCTGCATGGCTGTCATCCCAGAAGGAAGCCTCTTCTAAAAATGATGCACAAGAAAGCCCACAAACAGTTTGCTGAAGACTAGCAGACTAAGGACATGGATTACTGAACCATGTCCTGTGGTCTGATTAGACCAAGATAAACTTATTTGGTTCAGATGGTGTCAAGCTTGTGTGGCGGCAACCATGTGAGGAGTACAAAGACAAGTGTGTCTTGCCTACAGTCAAGCATGGCGGTGGGAGTGTCATAGTCTGGGGCTGCATGAGTGCTGCTGGCACTGGGGAGCTACAGTTCCTTGAGGAAACCATGAATGCCAACATGTACTGTGACACACTGAAGCCGAGCATGATTCCCTCCCTTCGGAGACTGGGCCACAGGGCAGTATTCCAACATAATTACTCCAAACACACTTCCAAGAAGACCGCTGCCTTGCTAAAGAAGCTGAGGGTAAAAGTGATGGACTAGCCAAGCATGTCTCCAGACCTAAACCCTATTGAACATCTGTGGGGCATCTTCAAATGGAAGGTGGAGGAGCGCAAGGTCTCCAACATCCACCAGCTCTGTGATGTCATCATGGAGGAGTGGAAGAGGACTTCAGTGGCAACCTGTGAAGCTCTGGTGAACTCCATGTCCAAGAGGGTTAAGGCAGTGCTGGGAAATATTGGTGGTCACATAAAATATTGACACTTTGGGCCCAATTTGGAAATTTTCACTTAGGGGTGTACTCACTTTTGTTGCCAGCATTTTAGACATTAATGGCTGCGTGTTGAGGTATTTTAAGGGGATAGCAAATTTACACTGTTATACAAGCTGTACACTCACTACTTTACATTGTAGCAAAGTGTAATTTCTTCAGTGTTGTCACATATTTACACATAAAATATTTACAAAAATGTGACGGGTTTACTCACTTTTGTGAGATACTATATATATATATATATATATATATATATATATATATATATATATATATATATATATATATATATATACTTTTTTGAAATTTACCTTCATGCTCTAATACGTATCTAAGTACAATCGCTCAGTGTTTTCTGTTCTATGTGTTGTCTTACTATGGGCATTTAGCGGCACCACACTGTTGTCCAAAAACATGTTTTATTATGCAAAACAGTTGTTTTGAAATAGCTTAACCTTGTTGCTTTGCCAAAGGGAATTGAAGAACTGTTATTTTAAAAGGGGGCCTTTGTGTGCTCAGGAAGCGTGACACCACCGAGATCTTAAACTATGACCATTGAAACATTCCTTTGTCAAATAAAATTTGGAAAAAATGCACAGGAAAAAGTAACAATACGCTGAATAAATCAATGCATATTTGAAATTATTCCTACGAACAATGACCATAGATGTCACCTAAATGACTTACAGAAGGATTTAAAGTGAACCCTTCCAGCAAACCTGTAGCTTTACAAAAAAACAAACAAACCAGCAATTCAACACCTGTAAAAGAAGTCATTTAAGCAGAAAAGACACTAGTGGAGTGACTCAGGTTATCATCCCGATATGTATAATAAAGCAAAGGTAAGGGAGGATTTGGGACTTTAAATATACCCCTAATGTCACTTAGGTATGATTCAACAGAACAGAAGTAAATAAAAACCCCATTTATATTAAATACAGTTTACAACCATATAGAAACCATTATTAACATTAGATACATCACAAAGACAAGCAATCTGTGACCTCCAAATGAGGTCTACGCATTTGCTGATATACCATTTCTTCGGGACCCACAAAGGTTTTGTAGGATAATAGTAAATGATTGAAAAAAAAATTAAATAAACTATCACATCGACATATTGCATTGGTTTTTACCTGTGCAATATGTCAATGTTATCGTTTATTTAATTTAATTGTGTTTGTTTATTGCTTTTTCTATTCCTTTTTTTGTAGATTTGTTTTATGATTGTGAAAAAGCTTTCTGAACATACAAAACCCTTGCAAGTCCTGAAGAAGTGGTATATCCGTGAAACGCGTAGGTATCATTTGAAGGACACAGATTACTTGTCTTTGTGATGTATCTAATGTTAATAATCATTTCTATATGGTTTTAAACTACAGTATTTTATAAAACAGTGTTTTTTTATTTACTTATATGTTCTGTTGAATCATACAAGTGACGTTAGGGGTATATTTAAAGTTCCAACGCCTCCCTTACCTTTCCTTTACCTGTAAAAGAAGAAGACAGCACATACTCACCTTTTCGGCTGTCTCCACAGCTGAACTTCAATGCTGAGAAATCTTCATTTGAAGTTCATTTTGAAACCAACACTTCTGGAACTGTCAATATCAGATGTCTTATTGGTTCCTCCCTCTGACCTCCACCCATTACACAATACATTGGTGATTTTATTTATGGAGTGCATCTTTGGCAAAACCTTTGAACATAAAAGTGAACTGTGAAATCACAACACACACAAAAGTGCATTGTGGTGCTTGTGGTCCAACCTCCAAACAGGACGAGTCTCAAACAACTGAACCCTCTGGGGCGCAGGGCTCCCAATAAGGACAAGAGACTCTGATCCACCTGTTTGTGGCCGTCAGGTGGCCTCCGATTACTAGGGACCAGCCAAAGCCGGCCCACCAAGTATTAGGTGATTGCTCTCCCAAAGACATGCCACCAGTTGGGGAGAGGAAAAAGACCTAATATGTTCACAGATCCTCTCCCCAACTTCAGGCCAGGCCTCCAAAAACTTGCATCCTTCATCTCTGTGGTGTTAAAGACACAAACACATGTGTGCCTAGTAGGGTCCCAACCCAACAGTGTTTTTCTGGCACCCCTGGAACTCTACCCCAATGGAAAACATCACTGGGAGTTTAAGAAAACAGTAGTGATGTGAAAGAAAGTCCATCATAGAGAAAAAAATGTGCTCAGTGCTTCAGTACAGTCAACACATATGCCACCAGAATCCAGTGATCCATATGAATATACAGCACTCCACACCCAGGTGCACACCCCACTCACAAGTCGCTTACTAGCAGGTAAGACCTCCCAATATTGCAGCCAGACCTCCATATTTAAGTATCCCACTGCATCCAAAATTCAAGAGAGGTTTCCAAACTGCCAGGGCAGTTATTGTCATGTTCTTGACACTTAGCACAACCATTTTTGATTTATCAGTGATGTGGAAGAACCAGTAAGAGCTCCAGGGAAACCAAGGAATTCCCCCCAACCCCCACCCCACAAGTGTCACTTTTAGCGTGGACTCCAGTAGAAATGTCCTTGGCATCAGACAGAGAACAGTAGGATGGAGCGGCCAGCAGAAAAAGCAAGTACGCTGTTTCTTCTTTATAGGCATGGCTTGGTTGTTGTTTTTTTTTTTGTACTCCAACAGGGTCATTTTTTGCTGCTTGGAACCTCCTGATTCTCTCAAAGTCCCTGTTTGCATAAAAATAGACAAATAGCCAAAAATCGGTCATAAGCCTGTAAGCAATTTGAAAAAGCAGAACTTCCACCATCTATAAAAAAAATACTCCAGTTAATGTAGTTATGCATTCATTACAAAACAATGACATGTATTTTTAACACAGCTGGTGTAAGTACTTGAATTTGGCTTCATATCAGCCTCTTGAATTCCCCTGCAGAGCGCCACTCAGACTGACTATAGAGTGAGATCAATTCCTAAATAATGATTACCTGGTTTCCTAAATTGTTTGTCTACAGGTCAGATGATCCTTAAATACTTTAGTATCACCATCAAATATTTGGACATGGCAGTTCTCAGTGTAGAGCTCCCATCTCTTCAAGCTAACTCTAACCCTTTGTATTGTTGTGCATTGCAGTGTAGGGATCATTACTAACTACTGTAATGCTGGCCATACACCGCTTGTAACTTGGCTGGTTCACTAGGAACCAATCAAATTCCCATCAGTGTATGGGCTCCCCTGCATGACAGAGTGGATTGTTTAATCGACTTCTGTTGTAGAGGCATGTTATAATTTTCTCCACCAATCAACATCTGTAACCAGTGAGCTGCAACTGCTAATCAGTGTATTCCAACAAAGGCAGTGCTGCTGTCAGAATACAATGTACTGGTGCAGCTCGCTGACTTAACATTAAAGGTGAACTGTGTATGGCCAGTTTACCAGTGTGTTAGGGTGCCATTCAATATGTGCCTTGTGTTAACATGTACTTTAGTCTGAGCTATGGTAATGCACCAATATAAAGGAGGCTTTACACTTTCTAATATAAATCCATCATGAATGCTGCTGCCAGACTCATCCACCTTACCAACCGCTCACCCAATACTGGCTTCCAATCACCCAACAAATTGAATTCAAAATAGTAACAACTACCTACAAAGCCATCCTCATCTCTGCTCCCACTCCCAGCTACATCACTAACCTAGTCTCTAAATACCAACCTAATTGTTCTCTTTGTTCATCTCAAGACCTCCTGCTCTCTTGCTTTCTCATCAACTCCTCTCATGCTCGTCTTCAGGACTTTTCCAGAGCCTCTCCAAGCTTAGGGAACTCCTTACCCCAATCTATCTATCTCCTACTCCAGTGATGGCGAACCTTGACACCCCAGATTTTTTGGAACTATGTTTCCCATGATGCTCATGCATTCTGCATCATGGGAAATTTAGTTCCAAAACATCTGGGGTGCCAAGGTTCACTATCACTGTCCTACTTACTCTATTAGCTTTTAGACAATCCCTGAAAACCCTCCTCTTCAGAGAAGCCTATACTGCCCCACCTAACAACTGTATTTTCATTTTGTCCATCTGATCATTCCCCACAGCTACTACCCTTCCCCGTTCCACTGTTCCACTTGACCCTCCCGTCTAGATTGTAAGCTCTAACGAGCAGGGCCCTCTGATCCCTCCTGTATTGAATTGTATTGCAATTGTACTGTCTTCCCCAATGTTGTAAAGTGCTGCACAAACTGTTGGTGCTATATAAATCCTGTAAAATAATAATAATAATAAACCCCTTTTTGAAAACTCTCCTTGTCTACAGCATCCCCTGCACCAAAGGCTAACCCCACTGCGCTATAAGATCCCTACGTTGGATTCTACTGTTCTGATTCACTCATTCCTAGTAAGGAAACTTGCTAATCTAATCCCAGAAGAGAGGATGATTCAAAACTCTAGTGGAAGATTTATTTTTGTTTGGACTGTCCATTTTGAATCATCATATAAGTGGAAGGAAAATGTTGGCACTCCATCCAAGGTAGGCCACCTGCGTGTCTCCAAACATGTAGTTTGGACACACTGCAACCATTGCAACCAATATGCAATGCAAGACTGTAAAGACATGTAATAAGCACCTTACTACAGGCACTTGGCTTTTACAAACTCTGGATGATGGGTATATAATTCCTGGATGACCTTGGTAGAAAACAAACAAGTGCCACATGCTGGAGCAGGTGCAACAGAAATGATACTATGATAACATTCTTCCAAAGCAAACTCTTAATTTTGACTCCAAATGAGCTGCTGCCATCTGGCACTGAAAGTACAGCTGGGTGTGGCCTAAGGAGATCTATGACTCTTTGTCCTTCTAATACAATGTGAAAGAGCCAGTTACAAATAGGTCATTTGTAACCAGGATGAATGGGAGCGAATTAATGAGGATTTCCAAACCACGCACGGGGCCACACTGCCTGCGTTCTGTAAACACAATGTTAAGGTTTCGAAACTCAAGAACTGCTTCATAAGACCTAAGGCAAAGGAGACGCAGAGGCTTTGCCCATGGCAACCAGTCAGCTATCTTCTCTCATTTCCTAACCAGCTCTAAAGAAAATACAGCTGGCATTTTATGGTTGCTAAGAGCAATAGGCAATTTATGGGAACTGCCCATTCTAGGAAACATTCGATTAAGCTCAAGCTCTAGCTTGATTGAGTTTTATGTCATTTTACATTCATTTGATAGGACTTAGCAGGCCTTTCAGAAATTCTTAGGACAGGGATGTTGCTTAATGCTCATTTTTGTGTAGTGCAATCTCCCTGTCTGAAACGTAAATGTCTCTACATGCAATGTTGTACACTGCTGTAGACTGTGATGAGGTGACTAATTTCTGTCTGGATAAGCAGGACTATGAAGACTTGAACTTTAGCGATTGGAACTGGGAATAATTGGTGTGCAGAACGATAGGCTCATTACATTGCTTCTGAATGGATCAGCTGGGTCAGTGTTGCCATGAACAAAGATGGTTGCCAGAGCTTATAGGAGATTTTAAAGATGTGAGGGATAGCGTCATAGGAGGGCATCAAAGGATTTCACCTTTAACCCCAACCAGAGTCAATTTTGGACAAACACATTTAATTACAGGACTTCTTACATTTTAGGGGAACTTTCCTTCCTCCTCAAGTGGACAACAGGTGATAAACGGCAAAGGTCCCTCAAGTAAAATGATGATTTCACTATATTTCATATAATTTCCCCATATTTTGCAAAGAAATGGTTTTTTTTTGCCAGGAAAATGCTTGCTATCCATTCTTCTGTTTCTTACTGATATATATACAGTTGTGCTCATAAGTTTACATACCCTGGCAGAATTTATGATTTCTTGGCCATTTTTCAGAGAATATGAATGATAAACACAAAAACTTTTCTTTCGCTCATCGTTAGTGTTTGGCTGAAGCCATTTATTATCAATTACCTGTGTTTACTCCTTTTAAATCATAATGGCAACAGAAACTACCCTTAAAAAACATTTGATCAGGGTCATTCGGGTAGTTTCTGTTGCCATTTTGATTTAAAAAGAGTAAACACATTGATAATAAATGGCTTCAGCCAAACACTAAAGGAAAAAAAGAAAAGAAGGAGGGCGCACCAACCTAGTGCATTATCACATTATATACATTATTACTAGTAAAGCTTTATTTAAATAAAAAACAGCAAAGTGTATACTCACAAATGAGTATTGATAGAAGACATAATCAATAGAGCAAAATCCACTGTTATGAACATTGACAAGCCAGGACCTGATGTTGAGTGGATCAAACAATACCTCAAGATGGCTATCTCGTTTCAGGGGAGAACCCCTTTCCTCAGAGCCTAAACGGGCAATGGTTCCAGCCAAACACTTACCATGAGTGAATGAAAACTTTTTGTGTTATCATTCATATTCTCTGAAAAATGGCCAAGAAATCATAAATTCTGCCAGGGTATGTAACTTATGAGCACAATTGTATATACAGTATCTCACAAAAGTGAATACACCACTCACATTTTTGTATATATTTTATTCTATCTTTTCATGTGACAACACTGAAGAAATGACACTTTGCTACAATGTAATGTAGTGAGTGTACAACTTGTATAACAGTGGAAATTTGCCGTCCCCTCAAAATAACTTAATACACAGCCATTAATGTCTAAACCGCTGGCAGCAAAAGTGACTACACCCCTAAGTGAAAATGTCCAAATAGGGGCCAAAGTGTCAATATTTTATGTGGCCACCATTATTTTCCAGCACTGCTCTAACCCATGGGCATGGAGTTCACCAGAGCTTCACAGGTTGCCACTGGCTGAAGTCCTCTTCTACTCCTCGATGATGACATCACAGAGCTGGTGGATGTTAGAGACCTTGAGCTCCTCCACCTTCCATTTGAGGATGCCCCATAGATACTCAATAGGGTTTAGGTCTGGAGATATGCTTGGCCAGTCCATCACTTTTACCCTCAGCTTCTTTAGCAAGGCAGTGGTCACCTTTGAGGTGTGTTTGGGGTCGTTATCATGTTGGAATTCTGGCCTTCGGCCAAGACTCCGAAGGGGGGGTCATGCTCGGCTTCAGTATGTCACAGTACATATTGGCATTCATGGTTCCATCAATGAAATGTAGCTTCCCAGTGCTGGCAGCACTCATGCAGCCCCAGACCATGACTCTCCCACCACCATGCTTGACTATAGGCAAGACACACTTGTCTTTGTACTCCTGAGTTAGAGCGATAATATCAAATTTAACACACCTGCTCCCCATTCACACCTGGGACCTTGTAACACTAACGAGTTACATGATACCGGCAGGGAAACAGCAATTTGGGCCCAATTTGGAATATTTCACTTGCTGGCAGCGGTTTAGACATTAATGGCTGTGTGTTGAATTATTTGGAGGGGACAGCAAATTTACAGTGTTATACAAGCTGTACACTCACTACTTTACATTGTAGCAAAGTGTAATTTCTTCAGTATTGTCACATGAAAAGATATAATAAAATATTTACAAAAATGTGAGGGGTGTACTCACTTTTGTGAGATACTGTATATAAACCCAGGGGCTACCATTGCTGATGGCCTTGTGAAAATGCTAGTTTCCTGACAGCATGTGAGAGGTAACGACACAGAAGCACATTTAGGAGTGAGGGACAGAGCATTGTCACTCTACAACAAGAATTGTATGAACAAGGAACTTTCTGATAGGATCACCAGGTAGGTATTCTTTAAAAAAAAAAGCTGCAATTTCAAAATTGAAATGATCTTTCTGCTTGGCCTATGGTATGCTTTATACCCCCATTTGCTGCAATGCTCCAAACACTGCCAGTCATTTTATACAGGCTGGCTTGAATCTGACTTGGTATAGGTGCTGAGCGACTTACAGAACCAGAGGGATAAGGGTTTGTGAAAAACTTGTCTAAAAATTGAACAATTTTATTTAAACAATTACACTTGTTTTTGTCAGTTATGGAATATCGCACCCACCACTAATACATTATACTAATACAGTGATTCCACTATCTTCCACGTGAACATGGTAAGTCGTTCACTCGGTATGGGCGTTATTCAGAGAACGCCTTGCATTTACTGAGAAAAATTCAGGATGTTCTTTGAATGGCGCTGCCTGTGTTCATCATGTAGCAGGGCAACTACTCGGCACGCCAACCAGAAGCTAGCAGAAAACACTGAAGTAGTGGTGACTGCTACAATGATCGCCAGCTTCCACAGGGATCCCATGGATATGGCACATAAAAACTTTCATTGGTCTAAGCTGGACAAATGTAGCTATGCAAAAAAACATACCAAATCTTCAACTTAACCAGTTGCCTACTGGGCACTTTCAGTCCCTTCTTGCTTAGGCAGGTTTTCAGCTTTCAGCACTGTCACACTTTGAATGACAATTGAGCGGTCAGGCAACACAGTAAAAACTACATTTTTATATTTTTTTCCACACAAATAGTGTTTTTTATTTTTTGATAAATAAATGGAAAAAAAAAAGTTTGCATAGTTTGTTATAACATTTTGCAAACAGGTAATTTTTCTCTTTCACTGATATGCACTGATGAGGCTGCACTGATGGGCACTGATAAGGTGGCAATCATGGACACTTATTGGCTGCACTGATAGGCACTGATGAGTTAGCACTGGTGGGCACTCATGGGGAGGCACTGATAGGTGGCACTGATAGGCAGAACTGATAGGTGGTACTGATAGGCAGCACTGATGGGCACTGATTGGCGGAACTGATAGGCGACACTGATCGGCACTAATAGGTGAAACTGATAGACAGCACTGATAGGTGACACTGATAAGGAGGGACTGGTGGGCACTGATTGGCAGCACTGGTAGGCACTGAATGGCAGCACTAGAGGGCACAGATTAGCAGTACTGGTGGGCACTAGGGGGGGCTGCACTGATAATCAGGACACTGATACTCAGTGCCCTGATCATCAGTGTTTATGTACTCAGGTCCTCATGCTGACATCACCAGTTTCTGTTTACCTCTGTGATGAGCTGTGATTGGACACAGCTGATCATGTGGTAAAGAGCCACTGGTTGGCTCTTTATCCCAATCTGTGATCAGTAGTGTCCGAAGGACACTGAGATCACAGAGCGCACTGCCCATGCCCAGCAGCGGGTGTGTGGTGGGCGTGATCACGGGACGCCATCATATGATGATGTCCCAGTACTAGACGATCGCGCTGTAGCCGTCATTCGGCTATAGTGCAGTCGACAAGTGCTTAAAGTGGACCTTCATTGCATCTGAGCATCACAAACCCCCTCCTCCCCCATCCATCCATGTCTCCATGCTTTATTTTGTCGAGAAATCACTTTGAAAAGCACCCCCTAACATTTTTGGCGATGGCCATCTTGATTAAGGGTAGATGATTCATATAGCATTTACTTCCTGAAATTCATCTACCCTTAGCTCAAGCATGCATGCAGGAGAGTGTCCTTAGCTGACAAAACCCCCTCCTCCCCTCCTGAAGACTCCTGGGATGTATGATATTATTTACATAGGCAAGAAACCAGGAAGTACCCGAAGAAATATAAAACAAATGTTTAAAACAAGTAAATATAATGTACTTTCCTTTCTGTTTACTAATGCTAGCAGCATAAGGATTAAATATTAAATGTTGATTGGAGAGCCATGTTGATGGCATTCACAGAAACTATATATATAGATAGATGGGCCAAAGGATGGCCACTGCACTCTGTATAAAGTAAATGTGCAGGTGCACCTAATCAAGTGAGTATTAACCCCCCTGACGGTATTCCCGAGTCTGACTCGGGGTGGATTTTTTATACCAAAAGCGGTATCCCCGAGTCAGACTCGGGACAGCGTCGCTGGATCCAGGAGGAGGTTTACTTACCTTCTCCCTTGGATCCAGCGTTGTCTCCCCGCTGTACGAGCGAGCCGTGTCTCGCTCGATGCATTACATCGCCGATCTCCGTGCCCTGCGAGCGTTGCGACGCACGGGCACGGAGATCGGCGCCAAATTCAAAAAGTGAAACAAACAGTATACATACAGTATAATGTAATCTTACAGATTACATTGCTGTATGTAAATATTTCACATCCCCGTTGTCCCTAGTGGTCTGCCCAGTGTCCTGCATGCAGTTTTATATAATAAAAACTGTTCTTTATGCCTGGAAACTGGAGATTGCCCATAGCAACCAAACTGTCACTGTACATCAAAAATGATTTTAGACCAGCTAGAAAACAGCGATAATAAATTAGAATCACTCGCAGAATTAAGCGATAGCGATTTGTGGGGAGATCCGTCATCAAATACTGAAAAGTAATGACAGTGACAATTCTGCAACTGAGCAAATTTCAGTGTTTTTGATTTGATTACATTATTGAATAATTTTTATTATTGTTATATTATTATTTGGTACAATTATTTATAATTATTTATTATATTATAATTTATGATTTAATTTTTCAAACTTTATCATACCCGGGATGTCTGCTAGACTCTGGTTTGGACAGATTTAAGAGAGTTATTCCTAAGAATTGCAGGACTACAATATAAAACGCCAAATTTTCATGCAAAATAATGGTACCGCTTTTAGCACCTAAAATCCGAAATAATCGTACCGCCAGGGAGGTTAAACAAGTTACAGAAGCACTCGTGGGTCTTGAATGGAAATATATCAAGTAACAAGTTTATTTATTTCATACAATGTTTTAATGGCGCTCCATCCGTCTTTAGCAAGATGACAAAGAGGGACGGAGTTCTACCAAAACCTTGTACAATATAAATAAATAAGCTCTTTACGTGATATATCTCCATTCTAAGACCCACAAGTGCTTCTATAACTTTTTGCATAATTAAATTCACTTATTTTTGATTCTCTTTTTAATAATATACGAGTTTTTCTTTAAGTATCTGTGAACAACACACATTCTATCTTTGAAATCACCTTGTTAAACAGCAAAGAAACCTACAGGGTACTTTCGCAAAGTCTTTGCCAAGTATGGTTCTGTATTATGTCCTTATATGGCCAGTGTTATAGGGTCGTATTGATCCTTGTGTCAATGTTATGTCCTAGGGATAGTCGTAAGTGTCAGATAGCTAGACACTGTTCAGTCTGACTTTTGGAAACATGCCAGATGTCCAGAGATAGGTCAAACTCTGTGAGCTGACAAGCAAACCCCAACAAAAACATGCAGCACTTGACATGACTTGTATGCAGCGTTGTCTAATAGGCTTCACCAAATCCTTGTTTAAACAGTCTTACAATTACATGTGGCACAACTGTACGGGGCTGTATATATGGCCCAGGTCAGGGGAGGTCAGAGCTGGCTTGCTGCGTGGTCTCCTGTCAAATCTAAACACTTTATAAAATTGTATAAGTTAAATAAAGGGTCCTGGAAACATAAAAGCAGACAGACACTACTAGAAGAATAAAGAAATACGTTCCATTTGATCAATATTTATATTACTCAGTGCAGAGGGCCCACTGCGTGTGCAAGGAATTCTTTAACTTGCTTTAAAATGTTTGAAGTTTTGACAATGAGAGTGAAGTCACTGGTGTCTTGCTGACTCTATAAACTTAAAGCAAACTTAACTGGTTCTTAGGTAACAAGAGGAAGTGATAAGTTGTATTCAGTCATGGAATTAAGTGCCACTCTAGCAAAATGTCTTTATTAAAAGTTATATCAAAAATACAACAGGAGAATATGCGGAAAGAAATATCAAACAGTAGGAGCATTTTTGTCTTAAGATTTCCACTAGTATAACAACAGCGAGACATCACTTCGTATTGTCACGACCATTTCCCCCCATGAGTGGACACGGTGGTGAACAATTCCAGCATTAAAATGTAGAAAAAAATCTAAAAATGCGTGGACATTACCTGCCCTCGAGGTCTGCAGCATATGACCAGAACATGCCTGATCACATGATACAGATGAAGCTAAGCTAGAGGTTTACGGAAGAAAGCTTGAAGTTTGGCCTCAAAGATCCGGAGATGAAAGAAAGCTTATACAGCCATGAAAGAAAACAAAGCAAAACAAAGAATAAGCTACCAAAGTGACAGTAACATCGCAGGTGTTAGGGGGGGGGGGGGGCAAAGACCCGGTGGAGTCTTCCATAGGCATGAGCTTCAGTTTTCCAATTAGATTTTTTTTTTAATTTGATAAGTTGTTATTTGGCATACCATTTCGTGAACTGGAATGACACCATGAGTTGAGTTATCTCTGAGGTGGTGAAAGCATACTCTTTCTAGCCTGGAAAAAAGTGCTTTGTGATGGTATAGTTCTGAATCATGGTATCCAACTTTTCCAGGTAGAGAGTAGGTGAAGGTGATAACCAGAGCTTTACAATAGCCCCGCAGGCCATTAATACGCAAAGATGGACCCATTGATGCAGGTGATGTACTCTCCAGGATGAACTTTGGTCTCCACGAGGGACGTAACTAAACAGAGAGAGCACTAATGGTGAAGACCCCTTGCGTGATTAAACCTATGGATTATGTTTTTTGGAATTTGGTGTGAACTTATCTTTAAATAAAAGTGGGCCAACAAGCCCTTAAATCGAAATATCTTCTGTGGACTGTGCTCACTAGCAAAGGCCACACTTGAGCTATACAACCGCAAATTTTACAATGCATACAATTGTGTGAAGGTAAAAACGAGGTTATGAGTGGTCACACAAAGATGGCTAAAGAAGTTGTTTTATATGGAACTGCTGCCCCTACTAATGCAGCCACCTGAGTGGAGTATAGAGTTGAATGAACTGAAACAGTAGGTGTAGCGCTGTTCTATAAAATATCTACACAATCCTGTACCAGGGATCTGAGTGCTCCAATGACACACTCTAACCAGTGACCATCTAATGTGCAAAAATATCATAATATAATATAATAAAGTGACTGGTGCTATGATACAGCTGGTGACTGATAATTCATAAATTCATATGTCGAAGTGACAAAAGTGAACCTTTAAATAAATTTACTGGTGCTTTGGTGAAACAGTTGATATACAGTCTTTTTGTAAACACAAAATCTTTATGCAGAAAGTGACAGGTGCTCTTCAATTGTGTGTTCTTTGTGCTGGTGCTTCTTATGTTGCCATCTATAGGCATTGCACTCATCAGAAATACTTACCCCTCAAAGGGGTATATCACGTTCACAGTGTTTGCCATTGTGCGGCAGTATCCAGATACACGCCTTCATGGACTGATCTATGCTTTACTCTTTTAAATGTTCATCCATATTACCCACATGCAGAGAAAAGATGCTCCCATAGCATAATACCATTTTCCAAAAGTTTTATTGAGTGTATACAGTCGAAAACATACTCACATCCTCTCTGTATGTTTAAACATTTTAAAACCAGGAAGCTGGAAAGATTCACGTTCCATGACCCAAACCGGAAGTGACACAAAGACGCTTGGAACTCTGCCCTATGCGTCACCTGGAGCAGCCAGGCCATGTGACTGGCGGACATTTTTGGTTGGTCTGGGGGATCATAAACAGCGGGATTTCCATTTAGTTCTTTATTTACAATGTTAATGACACAATTTGTTGTATCTCTTTCTTATAAACCCACTGCTAGACTCCCGCTATGAGATGAATGGATAAAATGTCCTTATAATTTCTCCCATCATGGTCTGATTATGATTATCAACCTTCAACCATCCATTTTTTTTATGTTGTTAATGTGTTCTTGGATTCTAACAAATAAAGGTCTTGTTCTACCTACATATTGCTTTTGACACTGGCATTCTATGACATATGTTACTTGCGTACTACTGCATGTTATCAATTCCCTGATCTTATATTCGCTGAACGCAATACCTATAGATGGCACCATAAGAAGCACCAGCACAAAGAACACACAATTGAAGAGCACCTGTCACTTTCTGCATAAAGATTTTGTGTTTACTAAAAGACTGTATATCAACTGTTTCACCAAAGCACCAGTCACTTTATTTAAAGGTTCACTTTTGTCACTTCGATATATGAATTTATGAATTGTCAATCACCAGCTGTATCATAGCACCAGTCACTTTATTATATTATATTATCATATTTTTGTACATTAGATGGTCCGGATACATAAGTCACTGGTTAGAGTGTGTCATTGGAGCACTCAGATCCCTGGTACAGGATTGTGTACATGTGTTTTAGAACAGCACCCCACCTACTGTTTCAATTCATTAAATTCTGTGGAGGTGGAAAGAAACTTCTGAGGGTGTATAGAATGGGCTTCACATTACCAGCTTCTGCAAAACAGACATTACTTGTTGCACCCATAAAATTCAGTTCAGAACAATCCAAACTTATTTGCCCAAACTTAGATCTCCTGGGCTATTCAAGATTGTTTCCCCCAACACAGACTTCCTGGACTGTCCAGAATCATTTCTCCCATCTCAGAACTCCTGGACTCTTCAAAATCATTTCCCCAAACTCAGAACTCCTAGGCTATCCAAAATTGTTTCCCTCGACTCAGAACTCCTGGGCTATCCAAAATTGTTTCCCTCGACTCAGAACTCATGGGCTAATCTAAATTAATTTACCTGGACTTGGGACTCTTCTCTTACCTTTTGTCTCGGGGGAAGCTCAAACTCCAGGACAAAAGAGTGTCTTTATGACCAGTCTAGCTGGAGCCCTATAGGTCCCACACCAAGAATTTAATACTGTATCCCACATACTCAGTAGGCACTAAAAAGTGTCCAACACCCTCGCTCTACAAGGACATGGTGAGCCTCCAACTGCACACAGAAGATGTTTTACCTTCTTGCATAAGGCATTGCAATCTGCATTTCATTGCATTCAGTTGAGCACGGGGGAGACATGCAGGAAACATTTTAAGAGAACCTGTCATCAAAATATCATCACATAGGGGACTTTTTGTAAAAAATGATAGTTATACCCAAGTACATAAAATCCACCCTCCGAAAAAAATATCTATTTTGAGGTCCCCCTCCGTACATATAAACAACGTAGAAATGTAAACACACGCATTGGGGCACCTACTCATGAAAACGTTGGTTGCAATACACATGTTACATATCACACGTGCACAAACTGACTCCTGACTTTTTTAGCTGGCTCCAGGATTCAAAGCAAAATTGTTAAGCCCTGCTTTTAGCACTACCCACTTGCACACAATGTGTACACAGGCATGCAGCTCCTTGACAGGTAGACAACTGTTGGGCTTCCATATTGGGGAAGGGCATTCTTTGACTCAGAAAAAGCGCCTCACTATCAGACAAATCCACACATACTTTTAACCTGGCCATACAATGTTTGATTTTCAAATTACCATTCATGAAAAATACTTCAATAGAGCATTCAGTGTGCTCATCATTGACTCTTATGCCGCGTACAAATGACCAGATTTTCCAGCAGACTAGGTCCGACAGAATCAGTCCTTCGGACAATCCGATCGTGTGTGGGCTAATCCGCTCATTTTTCATTAAAAAAATCAGACGGACCTAGAAATAGAACATATTTCAAATCTGTCTGAAGGACTCAATTCCTATCGGGAAAACCATTCGTCTGTATGCTGGTCCGACAGACCAAATATGATGCAGTGGAAGCTATTGGCTATTGGCTTTTGAACTTCCTTTTTTAGTCCCGTCTTATGTCATCACGTTCAAAACAAACGGACCTAGTCCATTCATGTGTGGCCAAATCCGTTCATTCAGAAAGTCCGTCGGAACTCTGCTGAAAGTCCGTCGGGAAGACCGTTGGACCCAGTCTCCCGGAAAGTCCGGTCCGTGTATGCGGCATTAGAATCTTAAGGCTCGCTTTAGATAATTGACAATAGCATAGATAAGGATACAAACAACTGAGAACAGCATTAACAGTAAAAATTTTGTTTTTTCAGATAAGAAACCCAAAAACATTTCCATTCTTCACATATTCTCATACATACAGTCACAAATGAATGTTGATTTGTTCACATACCCAAAAAAAAAAAATCAAACCAGAACTTTCACACAAAATTCTACCAGTGCATGGCCAGGTTTACTCTTACGAGTATCTCTCAGAAGGTACAGTAGATTTTGAGCTGGACACATTGCAGAACATACAAACTTTCATTCTGGTCATTGTGTTTATTTAAAAAGTAACATTCATATTTTATTTCAGAAGCTCAACAGCATAAAAGTTTGATGACCAAACATGATAAAATGAAAAGTCGGATAGATTAGCATACAGTTGGTAGACAGCATTATAACGCTGCCAAATATCATTTTATGACACTGAATAGCCCTGTATTTTGCCACATCACCACATGCTGTTGTAAGCAGCCTCAAAAGGCTTTTATTGTCAGAGAAGGATGTTACTTTTGTGTATGCGGAAAAATAGAGCTGGTTCACAAGCAGGTTATCATTGATGAAATAATTTGGGGGAACTGAACCAGGTGTCTCTGTCAGGTCCTGTGGAGCCTTGTGGTATTTCATTACAACCAAATGCTGTTTGTAAGGGTGCAGCCGATATGTGTAATATCCACAAATAAATAAATAAATATCAAGATATTAGCCGTAAAAAAATTAACCTACCAACGGAGTGTTTAGTACAAATTGACATATATGAGTGGTATAGGCACTGTAATATACTGCTACATAGCACTTTTTTTGTAAACCAGGTTCATGAAGTATTGAAATCTCAACTTTGAGACCCTGGTTCCTAAGTTTGCATAGGGACACACCACTCATCCTGGTAACTTTCCCACTTGGGCTTGGACCAACTGAGTCACATTCTGCCCCTCAAGACAGTCTCTGTTAGCTTGGCAGAGACCTGCTCTGTTGCATGGTGCTGCCAACTGTAAGTGTTCCCGGTTGGGCTTATTTCTGCCAGGTTTGTTGTAAAGTGTTTTACTTTGACCTCAATATAAGTTCTTTTAATCGCATCTGGATCACGCTGTAACCAACCATAAGTGGTATACTCCAGCATCGCTTATTGGTAAGCTCTACCTGATCATCAGCTTTAGGCTTTTCTGAAAAGTTCACTTGACCAATGGTTTGGCATTATGTCACTACTGGTGCCAGAGAGGGGCCAGAGCCACTGTCTTTTTTTCCTCAGATAAGTTGTTTTAGCCTTTTTTTCTTTTTTTGATAGGACTTTTAATTCAGCAATCAGTTAGAAGGGGTGGGGGTGGGAAGTGAGTTATCTTTAGTCCCAAAAGGTTACCACTAAACTACAGGCAGATATAAACTCAGATTAATGCAGCACTTACCTGTACAGCAGACAGGGAGATGGAGAAACATCACATGCTTTAAAGTGGATCTTAATCCTGTTAAACAAGTTCCCTCCATTCCACCCCTCCATCCATCCTATACATGTGCATTGCTCCTATCTGTCCCTAATTCCGAGGGACTGTCCTTGATTTGAAACAAAGTCCCTCTGTCCCTCTTTCCTCCTCATTTGTCCCTCATGTTGGTTCGATCCATTTAGTTGTATATAAAATGCACTTTTTATCTTTCAAAAAGTGTTTTTCTAAATTGTTTCATTTGTTAATGTCAGCAGGCAGTATAAAGGAATAGTAGGGGTAAAAAAAAAAAGCACTTTGGGGTATAACTAATCTTTTTTTGTATAATTCTCCTTTAAGTGGGCGTGGCAAGGGGTGTGTCCTATGCCTACATACTTTTGCTAATAGGCATCCGTCGTTCTCTGTATTTCTTTTACCTTTTAAAAAAAATAATAATAATCCGCTCCCCCCGTGCAAGTGATTGGCCTAGGTGAATGATATGCACACTTTCCACTGTGCCTCTTGGGATATTCATGTCACATATTCCAGGGGGTATAGCCTTTCATTAAGGAAAGAAGGAGGGGGAAGGCTTATCGATGCGTCATCGGAAGTCCCACCCGCTGAACCTGGAGGCCCAGCTGAATGACATCAGAAAGAACATGGCAGCACTGGACAGAGAGGTGGCAGGGCATGAGAGACTCTCAGCAGGACAATGATGAGTTCCTCTGGATGGGCGAGGATCTGAAATGTGCAGATACCACCTCCTTGTGAGCTGGGGTAAAACAGAAAAGAGAAGTGGGGGGGTGGGGGGGTTGTTGAGTTAGGTGAAGATCTGCTTTAAGTGGGCAAAGTTGTCCAGTCCAGTCTTTTTCTGCACCAAACTTGGGTCTTCAGCCATCTTGATGAGCTGAGTTGAAACTATGTAACTCCCGTGCATGCGAAGCTCAGTGTACACGCCAAAAACAGGTAAATATTTTTTTTTATTGCAGTAGAGACATAGCATGCTTCTTCTGCAATAAAGACCCGAAATTATTTCATTTTTTTTTTTTTTTTTTCCACATTAGGAAATTTTGAGATAAAGTATCAGCCAGACAGGGAGTGCATTATTTTCAGTGAGTTGGCCAACTCATGGGGGGGATTTACTAAAACTGGATCATGCAAAATCTGGTGCAGCTCTGCATAGTAAGCAATCAGCTTCCAGGTTTTTTGTTAAAGCTTAATTGAATTGAAGATAGAAGCTGATTGGCTACAATGCAGAGCTGCACCAGATTCTGAGTGCTCCGGTTTTATTAAATCCCTCCTATAGTCTTGCATTGTGAGAAAAAACAGTGAACTAAAACCATGATGAAGTACTGCAAAGCAGCACTGGCATTGCAGGGGTGAGGGGCACTCTGCACATAGTTCTTTAGACGATTGGGGGGGGGGGGGGGGGGGGGGTGACACCATGTTTTAACGTATGTAACTAGCAAATACCGCTGTCCCACATTTACAAACACAATTATAAAGTATATATAAAAAGAAGGTTTTTAAAACATCATAATGATAAGTTATTCTGTTTTACATGTATATTTGAACAATTATTAAAAAAAAACGATGCATTCCCTTTAACAAACCAGACGCTGCTAAAACGTGATCTTCAGTGTTGAGTACAGGTCGTTTCTAAGCCCCAATCAACTTTTAATTTTTGTTTTAAAGTTTCCATCAGTTTTTTAGTTTATTAAAAGTCAGCAGCTACAAAAAGCATAGCTGCTGCCTTTCAATAAACTGACACTTATCCGTCCCACGGTCCAGCGAAGTGGCCGCCCGGGTCCTCGCTCCTCTCCCTCTCCTCTCCTCAGCACCTTCATTGATACTGTGGGCACCCAGCTGTGACAGCTTATGACTTCACGGGTGAGTGCGCATTGCGCATGCTCGAGTTGCGCTACGCTCTGCTATTGGCTAGCCAATCTTCTGGGACCTGTGTTGTGTCCCAGAAAATCGCTGGTAGGGAGGGGCCACCTAAGGCAAGAGGAGAAGTCACCCAGGCGGTCGAGAACTGGAAAGAGGAAGTGGGACAGGAAGTCCCACTAAAAAGTGGATACACACCCCCCCAAAAAATGACATGCCAAATGTGGTATGTCAGGGGGCGAGGAGTGCTTAAAGCGGAAGTTCCACTTTTGGGTGGAACTCCGCTTTAAGGAACACAAAATGAATCAGCTATACAGTATCTCACAAAAGTGAGTACACCCCTCACATTTTTGTAAATATTTTATTATCTTTTCATGTGACAACACTGAAGAAATGACACTTTGCTACAATGCAAAGTAGTGAGTGTACAGCTTGTATCACAGTGTAAAGTTGCTGTCCCCTCGAAAAAAGTCAACACACAGCCATTAATGTCTAAACCGCTGGCAACAAAAGTGAGTACACCCCTAAGTGAAATTGTCTAAATTGGGCCCAAAGTGTCAATATTTTGTGTGGCCATCATTATTTTCCAGCACTGCCTTTACCCTCTTGGGCATGGAGTTCACCAGAGCCTCACGGGTTGCCACTAGAGAGTAGAGACCTCTTCCACTCCTCCATGAGGACATCACAGAGCTGGTGGATGTTAGAGACCTTGTGCTCCTCCACCTTCCGTTTGAGGATGCTCTACAGATTCTCAATAGGGTTTAGGTCTGGAGACATGCTTGACCAGTCCATCACCTTTACCCTCAACTTTTTTAGCAAGGCAGTGGCCGTCTTGGAGGTGTGTTTGGGGTCGTTATCATGTTCGAAAATTTCCCTGCCGCCCAGTCTCCGAAGGGAGGGGATCTTGCTCTGCTTCAGTATGTCACAGTACATGTTGGCATCCTTGGTTCTCTCAATGAACTGTAGCTCCCCAGGCCTGGCAGCACTCATGCTGCCCCAGACCATTACTCTCCCACCACCATGCTTGACTGTAGGGAAGATACACTTGTCTTTGTACTCCTCACCTGGTTGCCACCACCCATGCTTGACATCATCTGAACCAAATGAGTTTATCTTGGCCTCATCAGACCACAGGACATGGTTTCAGTAATCCATGTCCTTAGTCTGCTTGTCTTCAGCAAACTGTTTGCAGGCTTTCTTGTGCATCATCTTTAGAAGAGGTTTCCTTCTGGGATGACAGCCATGCAGACCAATTTGATGTAGTGTGTGGCATGTGGTCTGAGCACTGACAGGCTGACCCCCCCACCCCTTCAACCTCTGCAGCAATGCTGGCAGCACTCATACGTCTATTTCTCAAAGACAACCTCTGGATATGATGCTGAGCACGTGCACTCAACTTCTTTGGTTGACCATGGCAAGGCCTGTTCTGAGTGGGACCTGTCCTGTTAAACCGCTCTATGGTCTTGACCACCATGCTGCACCTGAGTTTCAGGGTCTTGGCAATCTTCTTATAGCCTAGGTCATCTTTATGTAGAGCAACAATTCTTTTTTTTCAGATCCTCAGAGAGTTCTTTGCCATGAGGTGCCATGTTGAACTTCCAGTGACCAGTATGAGAGAGTGAGAGCGATAACCCCAAATTTAACACACCTGCTCCCCATTTACACCTGAGACCTTGTAACACTAACGAGTCACATGACACTGGGGAGGGAAAATGGTACTTACTTTTGTTGCCAGCAGTTTAGACATTAATGGCTGTGTGTTGAGTTATTTTGCGGGGACAGCAAATTTACACTGTTATACAAGCTGTACACTCACTACTTTACATTGTGGCAAAGTGTAATTTCTGCAGTGTTGTCAGATGAAAAGATATAATAAATTATTTACTAAAATGTGAGGGGTGTACTCACTTTTGTGAGATACTGTAAGCATCTTACAGTCTGCATAATCTTTCCAAACTAATTTGATTCCATGAATATGTATATTCTCTTTTTAATCTGGGCAAACCAACGCAGAAAGTTGTGACATGAAAGGGTATGTAAATGATTCCAATGATTTGAAGGAACTCCGAAATAACTTCTATTTTACATTTCACAGCCTTTCATCATTAACATTCCTCAGCAGACTGAATGTTTATACGGAGCAGGCCTTATGGACAAGGCTGGAGGTTCTCTGCAAACTTTTGTGCCTGTACACAAACCCGTGTTTTATGGCTGTCACTCTGCTAAGTGAATCAGGAATTCTATTAGTGGCTTTGGCTCGTTCAGGCAGGTGGAGCAGCTGTGGATCTGAAGACAGACAGTTGGATTTACTCCTCTCCTGCAGAGAAGTGTGCGCTGAGGGCCTGCACACTATCAAAGCAAGCCAGTTAGATGAAAACAACTGGCCCGAAATGACAGCAGCCAAGACAAAGTGCTGTGCACCTGCCAGAGGTTCTGGAGGGGTATTCACCATGGCAGATGGCGCTTCCCACCTCCAGTTTACCAACAACTTTTCTTTCTAGTTTTCGAGTACGGAAGAGTAAAAGCGCATCTAAACCCAAAAGCAAGAATATCATTTATTCATAGCTCCCAACTGTCCCTGATTTCGAGGGACTGTCCCTGATTTGTAACAAAGTCCATCTGTCTCTCTTTCATCCTCATGTGTCCTTCATTTTGGTCTGATCTATATAATTGTATATAAAATTCACTTTTTCTCTCATTTTTGTACAATTCTCCTTTAAGGGGGGCAGGCCATGGGCGTTTCCTATGTGTACATACTTTTGCTAATAGGTGTCCCTCGTTCTGATCTCAGAATGTTGGGAGGTATGTATATTACAGCTTGCCACTCCTTATATGTTGTGGCTGCATTCATTTTTTTCACCTAGTGATCCTGCCACTAGCACATTTCTTCCAGTGCACCCCAGCCCCCTTACATCAGATGTCAAGAGCCCCCCCCCCTTACTATCAGAAGTCAAGAGCCCCTCACCCTCCCTTACATCATAGTGCACCCCCTTACCTTGTGCTGCTGACAGAAAAAATTTGGAGGTGGAGCTGGGAAGCAGGAAGTGCAGGGTCTGGAGGAGGACCAGAGGAGGGCTAAAGTCAGCTGCTGGAATCTGCTGAATACTGAGAGCAGGGGAGGTGGAGATGAGGGGGTGCTGCGGCATGACAGAGGGGTGCAGGATTTGTTGAAGTAGTCCTGTCCTTCTCTCTGCTGCCGACTGCTGAGACAGGGGTTGGGGGGGGGGGGGTTCAGAGACAAGCCTCTCTATGGCTGCATGGAGAAGTGCAAAATCTGGCTGAGGAGTTCTGTCCTTCTTTCTGCTGCTGACTGCTGAGACAAGATAGGAGTGGAGATGAGAGAGGTGCCGCAGCTGCAGAAGGACCACATGAAATTAATTCAGCCCGCGGGCCTTGTTTTTGGCAAATGTGCTCCAGGGTGACAAGACTCATTCACCTTGCTGTACAAGGACAACAGAAACAAGACTAAACTATGGGACCCCCCTGCTCTTTTATTGTCCCTAAATTACAGTAGAGGGGTGTGGTTCTGTAGTTCTCAGAGAACAATATAATTGATAACATTCAGAACAGGAAGATATAATTTCACAAATTTTGCAGCAATATCAACTTTTTTTTAACTTCCCTGGCGGTATGCTGTCACATTTTTGATGCTGAAAGTGGTATAATTTTTTGCATGAAAATTTGGCATTTTATATTGTAGGCCTGTAATACTTAGGAATAACTCACTTAAAGCTGTCCAAACAAGAGTCTAGTAGACATCCCAGGTATGATAAAGTTTGAAACACAAAATCATAAATTATAATACAATAAATAACTCTAAATAATAACAAATAATAATATAATAACTCACTCCCTCAGTATCCTCACGTATCACTAATTTACTATCGGATATATCAGTCGGGATGTCACACCACTTCCTCAAACTCAATCTATCCAAAACCAAACTTATAATTTTTTGTCCCCCATATGCCCCTTCCCCTGATCTCTTTGTCAAAATCGATGGCACAACTATAAGCCCATCCCCACATGCCAAGGTTCTAGGTGTAGTCCTGGACTCTGAACTTTCCTCCATGGATGTGTGACTTGGACATCTCAGGAGGCAGTAAAGGTCCCTACATCATTCTTCATTCTTTTGGTTAGAATTTTCTACAAATTAGTGATCAAGTTAATGTGAAATAATTTTTATCAGGAGACCCCTGCATCATGAAAATATTTCAAATTGAGGAAAGCTGTTATAAGCAGTGAGTACATGATCCTGCATGGTTGACACGTTGTCCCCTCTTACTGCATTTATCATTTCTATCTCATTAAAGCAGCTGGTCTCATCATTTTCTGTGAGGTTGCTATAAGTGACCCTTAGTTGCTGCTGGAATTAGTTTTTGTTGTTTCCAGAATACATCACCAGGGCTATTTCTGAAACGGAATATTAATTCAAAAATTAACCTAAATACAGTCTTTGTTGCCCTTTATTCCGTAGCTCTTGATACCCCTGTTATTTTCTAGAGGTGGTCCCAATCTCTGCTGTTAACAGTTAAACAACATAAACAAAGAACAATAGTTTTGTTTTTAAGTCTTTTTAAGAAATACAACATAGAAGCAAAAAAGTTACTTCTTTTTCCTTTTTTCAAGGTACAATGGACTTATATTTGAACGTAAATACAAGGGGCACAAGGGCATTTGTTTGCACATAGCACATCTACTTGCTTTTCTTCTTGGTAACCTCATATTTTGGGAACACTTTATCTGAAGCCAGAAGTTCTCAACTCCACCCATCTCAGTCTCTTTGCAACATAATTATACGTGCTGCATGATGCTCCATTGTCAGTTCATTGCCATTCAGATCAAATTTTTTTGCAGAAATAAAAATAAATAAATAAAACGTGTTTGCCAATACTATAGCACATGTGGAGTTAAAGGGTTATACAATACCTTGAAAAGGTATTCACACCCCTTGAAATTTTCCACATTTTGTCACGTCACTACTGAAGAAGAAAAAGAAGCTCAAGGAAAGGGAATTACTCCAGGAAATACCTTCAGAGCGTAGAGAACACTAGGGACTATTACGGTACCAAAATATAATATACAAAAATCCTTCAAATTTCATTAAAATTTATTTGATATAGTTAAAAAGACAAATACAGATAAACAATTCGACAGAGACATATTGATAATAATCAATCTATACATTTGTAGTAGAGTTTCACAACCATTACTGGGAATGCCACAAAGACGGCAAAATTTGAGACACCCTTTCATGGGGCGACCTCCCTGGGGGCGGATAGCGTAGAGGAGCACAAATTCCACTAGGGATAAAAAAAAATCTAACAATTAAATTAGAATATCAGTAAATATATCACCATAAAGTGGCCCATGGACAAAAGACATATAGCAGAAAAATAGATTAGGAGTAGGTAAGAGTATCCCAAACCCGCGCTCTTCTGGTTTCTTTGACGCTGTTATAACAGCGGGGGTTACTGGAATGATGCGCGCACACTTTTCATTCCAGCGCATGCACACAGCCCATTGCCGTCTTTGTGGTTAAGGGTTGGATGTTCTGTGTGAGTCACGGGGACTTTATGTTAATTAATACTCCAGTCATAATTGAATTAACTTTTCTGTCTTATGATGTTAAATTATGGTTATATTGCTTTTCTAAAAAAAAATCAATCTATTTTCTGTATGTTAGATACTGTAGGTGATGCCTCCTGAGGAAGCGGCTTTTAGCCGCAAAATCGGTCGACTTACACGTTCACTCTACATCAATGTAAAGACCCCCCCTTTGTGGGGTTCCCAGTAATTGTTGTAAAACTCTACTACAAATGTATAGATTGATTATTATCAATATGTCTCTGTCGAATTGTTTATCTGTATTTGTCTTTTTAACTATATCAAATAAATTTAAATGAGATTTTAAGGATTTTTGTATATTATATTTTGGTACCGTAAAGCCGCGTACACACGATCAAACAATCCGGTGGAAAAGTCCACCGGACAATCCGCCCGTGTGTGGGCTCCGGCGGACTTTTTTTACCCAAAAGTCCAGTGGACTAAGAAAGTAGTTTTGCACCTAAATATGTCCTCTGGGCTCGCATTTCGGTGGACAATACGGCCGTGTGTGTGCTAGTTCGCCATACTTTTGAAATGAACAGACTTTTCCCACCCGGAGAAAAGTCTGCTCATTTTGCGCGCGGCTCCAGGTAGCCGGGACCAGCGAAGGAAGCGTCGCTGGCCCGTCACCTGGTATGGAGTTAAAGGGGAAGCCCTACGCTGAAAAAACGGCGTGGGGGTCCCCCTCTAGGTCCATATCAGACCCTTATCCGAGCACGCTACCCGGCCTGTCAGGAAGGGGGGTGGGGATGAGCTAGTCCCAGCTACCTGGAGCCGCTCTCAAAATGAACGGACTTTCCTCCGTGTGTGTGGGCAAGTCCGTTCATTTCAAAAGTATGGTGGATAGTCCAGCTGACTATGTCCGCCAGACCTAGTCTGCCGGAAAAGTACCATGTCTGGGCAGGTCTGCTCGTTCAGACAGTCTGGCAGACTTTACGGGAGTTTGTCCGCCAGACTAAGTCCGCCGGATAGTCTGATCGTGTGTACACAGCATAATAGTCCCTAGTGTTCTCTACACTCTAAAGATATTTCCTGGAGTAATTCCCTTTCCTTGAGCTTCTTTTTCTTCTCATATATTATTTTGGGATGATGGTACCTTGTTCAATGTTTACCTATTGAGGCGACACCTTTTGCAACGTTACTACAGAAAACGTAAATGTACTTTATTGGGATTTTATGTGATAGACCAGCTTAAAGTGGCACATAATTGTGAAGGGGAAGGAAAATGATAATTGGTTTTCAACATTTTTTACTAATAAATATCTGATAAGTGTGGCATGTATTTGTATTCAGCCCTTTTTCCTCGGATATCCGTAACTAAAATCTAGTGGAACCAATTGCCTCCAGAAATCCACTAATTAGTACACCTGTGTGTAATTTAACCTCAGTATAAATACAACTGTTCTTTGAAGCCCTCAGAGGTTTGTTAGAGAACCTTAGTGAACAAACAGCATCATAAAGGCCAAGGAACACATCAGGCAGGTCAGGGATAAAGTTGTTGAGAAGTTTAAAGCAGGGGTAGATTATAAACTATATATCCCAAGCTTTGAACATCTCACGGAGCACTGTTCTTTCCATCATCCAAAAATGGAAAAAGTATGGCACAACTGCAAACCTACCAAACATGGCCGTCCACCTAAACTGACAGGCCGGGCAAGGAGAGCATTAATCAGAGAAGCAGCCAAGATGCCCATGGTAACTCTGGAGGAGCTGCAGAGATCCACAGCTCAGGTGGGAGAATCTGTCCACAGGACAACTATTAGTCGTACACCCTACAAATATGGCCTTTATGGAAGAGTGACCAGAAGAATGCCATTGTTGAAAGAAAGCCATGAAAGGTCCCGTTTGGAGTTTGCAATGAGCCATGTGAGGGACAAAGCAAACCTGTGGAAGAAGGTGCTCTGGTCAGATGAGACCAAAATTTTACTTTTTGGCCTAAAAGCAAAACATTATGTGTGGCAGAAACTAACACTGCACATCACCCTGAACACACCATCCCCACCATGAAACATGGTGGTGGCAGCATCGTGTTATGAGGATGCTTTTCTTTAGCGGGGACAGGGAAGCTGGTCAAAGTTGATGAGAAGATGGATGGAGCCAAATACAGGGCAATCTTAGAAGAAAAGATGCTAAAGACTTGAGACTGGGGTAGAGGTTCAGCTTCCAGCAGGACAATGACCCTAAACATATAGCCAGAGCTAAAAATGGAATGGTTTAGATCAAAGAAAAGTCCTGTGTTAGAATGGCCCGGTCAAAGTCCAGACCTAAATCAAGGTCGGGATCAAATGTCAAGGTCAGTATTTTTTTGGACAGGATTTTTTTTTATTTAAATTAGTATCAGTGTCAGTGTCAGGGTGTTTTAGGTAGGATTTAAAAAAAAGCAAAATGCACACTATTGATTCTGGGCTGTACTACGGGTACATACAACAACTAACATGCACATATGTGGTATTGGTGTGATCATCAGGAGAAGGAGGATATATTTTGGGTTGTTCTTTGATGGTAGGTTATGTTTTTTGCAAGAAATATACAAATAATAAATAAAAAATAAAATAAAGTTTTTTTTTACAATTTTGGGCCAGATTTTCTTTGATGATAACAAAAAAAATCAGGAGATATCCAATACCATTTACCACCAAATGAAAGCCCAATTTGTCCTGAAAAAAAAACAAGGTATAATCAACCTGGATGCACAAAGTAGTTCTGATGATATGTATGGTTTTACTAACGCATGTCAAAAAGACAAAATTGGGCTTAGGCATTTAGATTTATTTTACCCTTAGTCGTGAAGGGGTTAATGCATTCTTTGCAGTAAGGTAAAAAGAAACCTTCTATGGAACAGAATCCCCCCTCTTTATTCTTAACTCAGCCCACTCACAATCCAGCGCCGTGCACGAGAGCTGAGGCTGTGCCGGCTCTGTCCCTTCCCTCTGGGCAGACTGATAGCAGCAGGAGCCATTGACTCCCGCTGCTGTCAATCAAATGTTGTGACAAGGAGCGGGGGCGGGGCTGAGCCAAGTCACCCAGACTGTGTCAATGGATGCAGATAAGGTGGATGGGGAGTGAGCCCGAATGAGTGCCCCCTTAAGAAGCTGCTTCCTATAGGGCAGTGGTCATCAACCCTGTCCTCAGGGCCCAATAAAAGGCCAGGTTTTAAGTATTACCTTGGGAGAGATGCAGACTAGAATACTGCAATCACTGAGCAGCAAATGATATCACCTGTGATGTATTTCAGTTATCTTGTAAACCTGACCTGTTAGTGGGTCCTGAGGACAGAGTTGATGATCACTGATATAGGACACTCACCAAAAAAGAAGAACCAGGAGTGCCAGGGGACAACAGAAGAGGATTGGGGCTGCTCTGTGCAAAACCATTGCACAGAGCAGGTACGTATGACATGTTTATTATTGTATTTAAAGAAGAAAGGAACCTTTAATATAATTTTAAAGAATGGCAAATCAGAGATAATGAACACTTGAGAAGGCTGTACACTGGAAATCTCTAGGACTAGTTAATACGCTTTTTCTTTATATTTAATGAAATTGAAATGCTAGCCAATGCTGCCAATTTCATCACATTTTACCCAGATTTTAAAATAAAAAAAACAACCAAATAGGTTATTGCAATCTACCAGTGACACCATGAAATGATGTAAAGTGTTGGTGGTAGGTTGTCTTGATCTGCTCATTTGTTTTTGTTTTTTGTTTTTTATTAAAAGTGGTTTTGTTTGCCTTAAACCCACAACATTAAATTTAGCCTGTATATACAGTAAAGCATGTTTATTATACTCAATGTGGAACCTAAGGAGTTAACCCTCTGCATTGGTTAAAAAGGCTGTTTGATCCTGTATGCACAGATCCTCCCCTTCCTGCATTTCCCCCAAAACATGTCTGAATAAAACAGAGTAAATGGAGTCAGGCTGCACATGCTCAGTTTGGTATGTATTGCTAGAGAGTTTTTTTTCCTTGGGAGAGTGCATGTGATCAGCACAGGGCCAATCAGCACTGTCCAGACAGAGGGTCAGCGGTCCTGCTTCCTAATGGGACAGCCAGTACAGTATGAAAGCTCCTCCTACAAGCTTTAACCAGGCGCTGGTAGGAGTCACAAGACTGCTATATACTGCCGATGAGAAAAGGTATTTAGCAGTTTATATTTACTAAAATAATTGCATTTCCATGTTCTGTGTACTTTGGGAGACCAGATATAGTGAATGCAGGGTCCTGGGTTTAGTGTGACTTTAAAACTTTGTGTATGTGGCCAGCTTAACACTCACGGCAGCTGTAGATCTCTCATAGGTGCTTACAACACACAGCTAAGAGAGAAAAAATGCAAGATGGTGCAAGCAGTAGGTTGTCTAAACACCTTACATAATATTTCCCACTCCTAAGGAGTGACAAAAATAAACAAACAATGTATAAATATGTTCCTTGAAGCCCCATTGGTTGATCACAGCAAGGTAAAAGAGTGCAAAGTCCATGTTGGTAAAATACACAGAGATACAGTATCACACAACTGAAAGTATTACACAGTGCACCCCGTCCGGCTCCACGCACATTGTGTGTACTAACTAAGCATGGAGAATGATTACCCAACTAGTTCAACAACAATGTATATATGAAAACATTTCGTGCTGCTGACAGCTATTAGGCAAACGCAAAGTGCATGAGTCCTATACTTCCGGGTTACCAACCTTTAACCCTTCCCTAGATGCATTATGATATGATATGATACACTATATTACCAAAAGTATTGGGACGCCCACCTTTACACGCACATAAACTTTAATGGCATATTGAATTGGCCCGCCCTTTGCAGCTATAAGGCTTCATGTACAAGGGACGTTTCTCAACCTCTCCTGAAAGCTGGAACATCACAGTTAGTAATCCACGTTTTAAAATGCGCGTTTACAAGCCACGTTTAGGTTCAGGAGCGTTTACTAAAGATAACCTCAGGAGACCCTCCCAAATGATTAGAAAGCACTAAAACGTATTTATTTACAATTTATTTAGTATTTATTAGTATTTCTACTAATAAGTAGAAATTATTTATTTAATAGTATTTATTAACAATTTCAGCCATTCTGAAATTTCCCCCCAAAATAAGACCTACCCTGAAAATAAGACCTAGCATTATTTTCCAGTAGGGCTGCAATATTAGCCCTACCCGAAAATAAGCCCTAGTTTAAAATGCTTGTAAAATCCTATAATCCACTCTACTACAGTAGTATATAAGGTACAATGCGTGTTTCTGTAACATAATTGCAGGGATGAGAGCTCCAGTGGGTCACAGAAGCGCAGAGCTGCGCTATAACATATGTATTTGGCACAATTATATTACAGAAACACACACATTGTACATTATATACTACTGCAGTATAGTAAATGATAGGATTTTACAAGCATTTTAACTCAGTTCACATTGGGGATTCCTGACAGACAGGGAGGAAAAGGGGGAGAGAATACAGCACAATACATGGTAAGACCTACCCTGAAAATAAGCCCTACTGTGTCTTTTGTTGCCAAAATTAATATAAGACCCGGGCTTATTTTTTGGGAAACATGGTAGCTGCTGAGAAAGCAGTGTACTTGTAGCTACTGTAGCTGTTATTTTTTGGTTGGTTTGTTAATATGGATCCCATGGTGAGCATGTGTGAGGAAATGCTCCTGATGTTGCTTTTGTAGAGGCTCCAAAGACATAGAAAATTGCGTGAGAGGACCAGAATTGATCGCTACTGGACACATCCATTGATGGCTCAACGCATGTCAACAGGATACTTTTTTAATATGTATGTTCAGCTGCGTAATTATCCAGAGAAATTTTTAAATTTTACATGCATGTCAATTGCCACCTTTGACGTTCTCTTGGAAAAGGTTAGATGCCGTCTAGTTCACATGGACACCAACATGAGGAAAAGCGTGCCACCAGAGGAGCGTCTGTTGGTGACTCTCAACTTCAGTAATGTTAGTTGTGTATTGTACAGCATAACTGGCTGATGAGGGGAATATCAGATGGTATATCAAGCTTGCCGGCAGTAATAATTGAGTTTTTAGTATGTTTTTAGCATTTCCAGGCTCAAAAGTAATAAATAAAATGTTTCCCTTTAAAAGTGCTTCTAGACCAAAACTCGCCTAAACGCGGGTAGCCGCATTTGGCATTTGAAATGCCTCTAAACACAGCTTCTGAACGCATTTTTTTGGGTTCCAAAAAATGCCTCTAAACTCAACTGCCTAGAAACGACTATAAACTAACCTGTGTACATGTACTGATAAGATAACATAGAGGAGAGTTCAAGAGCAGTTGAAAAAAATGCCCAACTGCTCCTAAACGTCCGTTTATCAGCAGAGTACATGAGGCCTTAACAGCTTCAACTCTTCTGGGAAGGCTGTCCATAAGGTTTAGGAGTTTATTTATGCTAATGTTTGACCATTCTTCCAGAAGCGCATTTGTGAGGTCAGGCACTGATGTTGGATGAGAAGGCCTGGTTAGCAGTTTCCGCTCTAATTCATCCCAAAGTTGTTTTATTGGATTGAGGTCAGGACTCTGTACAGTCCAGTCAAGTTCCTCCACCCCAAACTCGCGCTTCCATGTCTTTATGGATCTTGTTTGTGCACTGGTGCGCAGTCATGTTGAAACAGGAAGGGGCCATCCCCAAACTGGTCCCACAAAACTGGGAGGAGGAAATGGTCCAAAATGTCTTGGTATGCTGACGCCTTAAGAGTTCCCTTCACTGGAACTAAGGAGCCAAACCCAACCCCTGAAAAACAACCCCACATTATAATCCCTCCTCCACCAAATGATTTGAACCAGTGCACAAAACAAGATTCATGAAGACATGGATGAGCCAGCTTGGGGTGGAGAAACTTGACTGTCCTGCACAGAGTCTTGACCCTAACCTGATAGAACACCTTTGGGATGAATTAGAGCGGAGACTACGACCCAGGCCTTCTCGTTCAACATCAGTGCCTGACCTCACAAATGCGTTTCTGGAAGAATGGTCAAACATTCCCATAGACACACTCCTAAACCTTGTGGACGGCCTTCCCAGAAGAGTTGAAGCTGTTATAGCTGCAAAGGGTGGGCCAACTTCATATTGAACCCTTTGGACTAAGACTGGGATGCCATGAAAGTTCATGTGCGTGTAAAGGCAGGTGTCCCAATACTTTTGGTAATATAGTGTATATTAAATCATGATTTTCAGGATAACACATACTTTAAAACTCTTTTACTGCTTGTTAAAAATATGTAAATAGTTTAATGTCCATAACCTGGAAACTTTGAACTGTAGGTGTGATGCAGTAGAAGTTCTATCACCGCTGTTCAACAACAAGGCATCAGTGTTCATGGTGATCAAGACAGTTAGGAATTTTAGGAAAGGATCAATAACTAGTAAATCAGTAATTTACAAGGGGCAAAACAAAGTTTATTTAATGAAACACTGTATCTATGGAGCTTATACAGAATAGACTCAATTTCCACATTTGTTCCTGTTGAAGAGCTGCTTGTAAACACTTAAACATCCCTTTAAATAACTTTTACGATGCGTTAATCTATCCACCCTGGGTATATTTGACATTTACATAATTCAAAGCCAAAACCTCTCACCTTCATCCACGTTTTATTTGTAACCACGGTCATCAACAAAAGCAAACATGCCATAAGTACTATATAAAGTGTGATGTAAACATTGCATGATTGGCATATATGCCTTTAGAAAATAAAGTTACCATGAAAACTACCCTTATCTCCGGTTGACGCCAACTTCAATAGTTGTAAAACAATATTTTTGACTACTGTACTTATGTTGTTTCTTGGTCGTGTCACAGCAGTACAATCTTCAATATTGTTTAGAAGCTGGTATTCAGAAATAAAAAAATGTTCTATTCCATCTAAGGGACAGCTTTGGGGAGCATGAAGTATGTTCTCTCTTCATCAGCTGGCAGAATAGAGCTTATGGTATTACCATAAAGAAGACATACCATGGGTTGCCCACGTGGCATAAATGTTAGGTTACCTTACGTTCCCAACACTCATTTGAACAGAGAAAGCCCGTCAACAGCAACATCTTCTACGTTACTGAACAAAAGTCCAGGTGGATGTGACTATCTCTTACTAGCCATAGCTAATGGTACTTTATTACTAGAAAGGAGAGAACTACTTATAATCTGCTCTGCTAGTTATATGACCGATGTGTTGCCACCATCCTGTTCATTGGGTCCACATTGAATAGTATTATTCATTGGTGTTTTTACTTTTTTTTTTTACTTTTTTATTTTTACAAAATTAAAATACTGGCTGTTTTCCTAGCACACCATACATAGAGGTTCCTGCCCCAATATGTAGACTTGCTGTTGTTATGTTAATACTTCAATATACAACCTTCCTTATTTTATCTGTTTATTTAAGATGGGTCCTGCTTGGAACATGGGGTAGAAAAGATGTAGCTGGATAGCCGCAGTCCAAATTATTCAACTTTATTTCAAAAATGTAATTAAAATCATAGCATCTACCGTGTTCGGTGTGAAACATGTCAGCGGCTGTGCAGTTAGTCTGTTTACCAGCCTAGTTGCTATGATTTTAATTACATTTTTGAAATAAAGTTGAATAATTTGGAGTGCGGCTATCCAGCTACATCTTTTCTACTTCAGTTCCTGTTGCAAACAGAGCCAGCACCCTGTGGGATTGTGGAGACAGCTGTTTTGGGAGAAGTCATTACCTTAGAGCGGTAATTCTTTGTGCTTGGAACATGGGCTCAGTACTGATAGAATTTTCACCCATCCAGTGCCCAAATTGTGGTGCTGTCACGGTCAAGCTCAGAGACCAGTAGCTAAAGCAGTAGAGTCAGATACAGTCCCACCAACGAGCATAATAGGTAAAGTAGATCACCCTGGAGGATAACACAGGCTCACCCGAGGTGTAGGGTCTAAGCACTAATTGGTATTCACCAGAGCTCCTGGTGGTGGAGATGGTTTTGGCTGCTTTTTAGTACCAGGTCGCAGTTCTCAGGATCGATAGGGTCCAGTGGCAGATATAACAGGTGGGAATCAAGCAGAAGCTAAGTCAATAAATAAGACAAAGATCAGTAACAAGTGATTGCAGGTTGGGATCAAGCGAAGTCGAGGAACAAGGTCAGTAATGAGTATTAGTGGAGATAAGGACAGCTGTAGGTACGCAAAGGAGCACAATATCAGCTGGAGAGAGCACAGTAATCTGGCAAACAGGAAGTGCGGAGACATGGCTTTAAATCAGGAAGTTCATGGGAGGAGCAAACAGTTCAAGGTCCACCAGAAACAAGAGACAAGGCAAGAAAGTCCAAAGGATCAGACAGGGAGCTGTCCAGCTTCTCGGGTGTTTCAGCAAAAAGAACCACTACTGGACAGCTGAGGTTGTGGGTTCAGATATCAGAGGAGTTTATGTGCTAGAAGCAGTGAGGACAGGTAGGTTGCATCCCTGCCAAGGTCCCTTTTACCCAGCATAAGTGAAAGAGAAACAATAAAGACACTGGCTCTTCAGGAATGGTTCATTCTAAATGAAAATAAGTGACAGTTCACCAAAGTTTTCCAAGTAGGTCTTCAGTGTTCCCTGTCTCATTTCCAGTCTTTTTGGCATTGAGAAACACCATGTAAAGTTAAAGGTGGCAGAGCAAATATGTGCAAACCTTTGCTTGGGGGACTTCCAGATCATGTCTCAAAGCCATTCATGGGAGTAAATGGGGGCGTTTTTTCATCCAAATACAAAGCGGTAAAATAATTGGTTTAGAGCCTACAAGTTCTATCAGGAAGGGTTTTGTGTGCCAAAGTGTAAATTAATAAAAAAAAAAAAAAAACATTACTCATTGACATAAGAGTTGCACCGAAAGTTTTCATAGGAAATATGGTTATAAAACATGTACACGGAAACGTGATCACTTCACTTTAACCACTTGCCGACCAGCTGCCGTCATTATACTGCTGCAGGTCGGCTCACTCCTGCAAATCGCCATAGCTGTACATCGGTCCCTTTAACAGCTATAGCAGGCATGCCCACACGGCAGGGAAGCTGATGTGATTGGCTCCACAGAGAGCCAGAATGAGGATCTGTCAATGTAAACAAACAGAACCCCGTTCTGACCGGGAAGTACAGAGTGATCGTCTGTTCCTAGTGATTAGGAACAGTGATCTCTCTGTACTCACAGTCAGTCCCCTCCCCCCACAGTTAGAAACATCTCCCAGGGAACACATTTAACCCCTTGATCAACACTAATGTAGACCTCTTCCCTGCCAGTGTAATTTACACAGTAATAATGCATTTTTATAGCACTGATTGCTGTATAAATGTCACTGGTCCCCAAAAAAGCTTCAAAAATGTCCAATCTGTGCACCGAAATGTCACAGTCCTGCTAAAAATTGCTGATCATCGCCATTAATAGTAAAAAAAAAAATAATAATAAAAATAAATAATAAATAAAAATGCCATAAATCTATCCCCTATTTTGTAGACGCTATAACTTTGTGCAAACCAATAAATATACGCTTATTGCGGTTTTTTTTTTAACCAAATATATGTAGAATACATATTGGCCTAAACTGATGAAGAAATTCGATTTATTTTTTGTATTTTTTTATTTTTTGGGGGATATTTATTATAGCAAAAAGTATCATTTTTAAAATAAAATTGTCGTTCTCTTTTTGTTTATAGCACAAAAAATAAAAACTGTAGAGGTGATCAAATACCACTAAAAGAAAGTTCTATTTGTGTGAAAAAAAAGACACCAATTTTGTTTGGGTACAACATCGCACGACAGCGTAATTGTCAGTTAAAGCATCCAGTTCCGTATCACAAAAAAATGGCCTGGTCATTAACCACTTCAATACCAGGCACTTTCCCCCCTACCTGCCCAGGACAATTTTTAGCTTTCAGCACTGTTGCAGTTTGAATTACAATTGTGCAGTCATTGGGTGGGACACAGTGGTGTAGTGGTTAGCACTCTCACCTAGCAGTAAGAAGGTTCGCTGGTTCAAATCCCAACCACGACACTACCTGCCTGGAGTTTGCATGTTCTCCCTATGTCTGCGTGGGTTTCCTCCAGGTACACCAGTTTCCTCCCACACTGCAAAGACATGCAGGTAGGCTAATTGGCTTCTGTCCAAAATTGGCCCTAGTATATGAATGGGGACATTGGCTTGTGGGCTCCTTGAGGGTAGGGACTGATGTGAGTGTGCAATATACAGGGATAGGGACAATTGCAGACACTCACTCAGGTTGAACTGGATGGACTGGTGTCTTTATTCAACCTTACTAACTAACTATGCAACACTGTACCAAAGCTATAATTTTAGCATTTTCTTCCCACAAATAGAGCTTTTTTTGTGGTATTTGATCACCTCTACGTTTTTAAATTTTTGCGCTATAAACTAAAAAAAAGACAGTCAATTAAAAGAAAAAACTGATGGGCACTGATAGATAGCACTGATGGGTAGCACTGGCAGCACTGATAGGCATCACTGGATGAGAAGCTACTGACAGGCACTACTGAGTGGCACTGATTGGCACTTTGATGGGGCACTGATATGCATTACTGATGGGGCACTGACTGGCACTTTTTTGGGTACTTGTGGGCATTTATTGGCACTGACATCTGTTTTTTATGGGGACAGGCTGGCAGGTGTTGGGCACTGATTGGCAGCTAATGGGCACCTTTTTATGGGGGCTGTGCTGATTATCAATGTGCTGATCATCAGCACAGACCTCCCCCCCCCGACAGGGAGAGCCGCCGATCGGCTCTCCCTGTCAGTGTGAATCGAGGAAAGACGTTTATCGGCACTTCCTGGTTTGCGCAATGATCAGCTGTGATTGGTCACGGCTGATCATGTGGTAAGAAGGCTCTGTCAGAGGCTTCATAGCACAGTCGGAGTTGCGGTGTGTCAGACTGACACACAGCACTTCCGATTGCCGTGCTGCGTGCCCCCATGGGTGCGTGCGGGCTCTGTTATCCTGATCGTGTCATATGACGTCCGATCAGGATAACACAACCACTTTATTGCTGTCATCCTGCTATATGGCGGGCGGCAAGTGGTTAAGGGGGAAAGTCCTTAAGTGGTTAAAATATACAGTATCCATCACAAGAGAAATAAGGGGCTGCCATTGCTGCCCTCTATCTTACACTTGGTATCAATACATCTTGTTACAAAGTGTTGAGGTCAACATATCCACCAATTATTTTAAATGGAAAAGTCATTCATGCCAACCTATATCTTTCACAACAGGCTTCTTTTGAAGTGAACCTGTCTTCACTTTCACACTATTAAACTGCTAGCAGATAGGAAAAGCACAGACCAAATGTTGCCTCTATGAGTTATCTGGTATCTTCCAGGTTGTTCAAGAATCCCTGAAACCTCCGTTTTGCAAATAGTGGCTTTAGTTGCCATTGTTAAGCTCTGGCTTATCCTATGCCCCTCAATGTTGGGTTATCACTTTGATAGCAAGAAAGAAAATTACAGTGCCAGTAGTATGTAGTATGAAGAGCAGTCACAATTTATTCAAAAGTAATTACCGTAACTCAAAAGATGGAGAACAAGACAGGGCATTTAGATAGCAGTAAGCCTCTCCACATGAGTTCCTGGTTGCTGTATGGTGCCAACTCAAATTAGGGCCACGTTGGTGGTATCCAGAGCTCCAAGGCTGGTGGGCAGGCACAGGGCTGACAGTTGTGACATCACCAGGTTGCGACAGCAATAGGCATGGCGGCATGCATTCAGAGCATGCATGCTCCTTCCTCAGGCCATCGACCAGCCATGTCAGCTGCGACTTTATGGGCACAGGAGAGCTGGGAGACAATAAGAGTCAGCAAACCGGTGCAAATGTTCACATGGTTCGACAGTGGCTTAGTCTGCTGGTGGTTTAGAGTGTGAAAGAGAAGACTTTAGTCTTTTTTTTTTTCCTGGCTGCCTGGCATTGCAAAATAGAAGAAATACTGATACCCACATAGACATCTAATGAAATAAGCATACTGAGGCGTCCCAGAGAGACATGACACACCACTGTATATAATAAAGAACTTTTGGTCAGTGGGACAGGAAACAACATTTGCTAACATTGACAGCTGTTAATTTGAATTTATGAGAAATGCATGACATGATCTTGCCTGACATTGTGGTTAGACTTGGTGTGACAAATAGAACCATTGTCCTGATATTGAGTAGTAATGCTGCTCATTTTGTCTAAGTTTTAACCAGATGCGTTTTATCTGCTTTGCATGTAGAGCAGAATTATCTAATGGTGATAGCCTTCCATGGAATTTTAAGCTGTGGAATGTCGGGGGGGAAATAGTCCTGTTACACTGTGCAATTGTTGAGCTAACCATAAAATGATCAAGCGTATTCAGAGAAGCAGTCAAAGAGTGCACAGCACAGTAACCTCCAGCATCTGGGGAAGAGGTACACCTTTTAGCGCAAAGTATGTAGGCAAAGAGCACACCCTAACCATGCCCTCCATTCCGTGGACCCTGAAGAATTATTGATTGGGTATGTAGCCCCTATCATCAACTTAAAAAAAAAATGCAGGTAAAAGCAAAGAAAAAAATCAAGTATTTTAAATGCTTACTCTGTCTTTGAACTTCCTAGAAAATTTGACAAGCCCAGTAGGAGTCAATACCCTGCCACTGCCATTTCTCAAAGTTCTGTCTGTGCTGGTTTAGCTCCTCCACCCCTCCTTTAAACTCTCTACATAACCTTTAGGCTGCATTCACACCTGAACATTACAAAGTTGTGCGTTTTCAGTGCAATTTTGCCATGATTTTGCATAGGTCACCAATGTAAAAAGCAGAAAAATGCCTGTAATCTGCCCTAAAGAAGCTCATGTTCTTTTATGAGCTTAAGGCATTTTTCAGGAGTTTTACTTCAGGTGACAAAACCCTCAGAACAGATGCCATTGAAATGAATGGGATTTTTGCTTGTTGGGCGTTTTTCAGGCGTTTTACGAGCGTTTTATGAGCTGAAAACGCTCATGTGTGAATGCAGCCTTATGTAGCTGTCATGGGAGGAGCAAAGGTGAGTACAATAAAATGTCACTTCAGTGACAGCCCTGAGTCCGCTGGAGCTGCTGACTTCATACCCAAGATGGCGGCATCCAGCAGCAGTCTCAGGCCTTTTGGATGACAGGCCCTTCAGGTCTGGAATGGATTTTAAGGGGAACCCCATGCCAAAAAATGGCATGGGGTCCTCCCAAAAAGCCCAGCAAGCCAGGGTTGTGGGGTGATGAGTGTGCGTCCCACCCCAAAATACTGTGTCCCCATGTTGATTTGGATAAGGGCCTCTTCCCCACAACCCTGTCCAGTGGTTGTGGGGGGGTCTGTGGGTGGGGGCTTGTCGGAATAAGGAAGAACTCTTTAACTAGAAGACCCCCCATATACCAAACCCCCCACGTGAATGAGTGTGGGTACCCCTACCTATTCACCAAAAAAGTGAGTAAAGACACAACAAGTTTTTGACAATTCCTTTATTAAAAAATAAAAGATAAATGTCCCCCCAAAGTAGATCCAATGTCAATCACAACACCCACTGTAACGCCAGACCTCAAAAAACAAAAGCCATCCAGGCTCATCGAAGGTTTCAGCTCTCTGACATTTGATGTCACAACAGGGGCGGGGTCACCAGATTATGTCATAGGGTGACTCCGCCCCTTAGTTATTTAAGTAATGCCAGACTCCTGTTACATGGAGAATTAAAACTATTTTTTTTTCCGTTAAGAGGAGTGGGTGTGGCGCTGCTTGTGGTGTGCATCCCTTTAAGTGTGCTTGCAATTAGTGTGCTAGGTAAAGTGGTTTGGCAATTAGATTGTGGTGATACATATATAAATCAAAACTTCTTAATAAATATTTGTCCACCAATAAGGTACTGCAATCATATATTTATTAAGAAGTTTTGATTTATATGTATCACAACAATTTAATTGCCAAACCACTTTACCTAGCAAAATAATTAAAAACACACACCAAATGCAGCACCACACCCACTCCTCTTAAAGAAACATTTGCTGACTCTACCTCGGTGGTAGTCTCACTGGGGGCAGCACCTTAATAAACTTTTTTTCACAAACAGTCCATAGCGCGGTTTGTTTCAAAACAAAAAAATGATTGGTTAAACCAGGGGGAGGCAACCTCAGCCCTCCAGCTGTGGTGAAACTACAAGTTCCATGAGACATTGCAAGACTCTGGCAATCACAGGCATGACTTCTAGAGGCAGAGGCATGATGGGATTTGTAGTTTCACCACAGCTGGAGTGTCGAGGTTACCTACCCCTGGATTAAACCCAAGTGCTTTTTTTTTTTTTACTACTACTATTCCTTTATAGTGTTGTTAGAAATTTACAGATGCAATGAGGAAGAGAGAGAGAGACAGAGGGACTTTGTTCTAAGGCTGGGTTCACACTGCTGCGGCTAGGAGACCCGGATGTGATTCGCACCGCACTGCAGTGCAAATCACATCCGATCTCTGTGCGATGTGAGTTCAGCCATACAGATAGTATGGCTGAATTCGCATCGCACCCGCTCCAAACTCGCACAGGACCCTTTTTTTGGTCCTCAGCAGAATCGGATCGCATGGGCAGCCCTGTATCTATAATGGTGTACAGACACAAAGTGCTGTGAATGCTGTTTTACCCCTTACCAGGGGAGAAACTCTGGTGAGTGAGGTGGAGAAGGGGGTGCACATGTGATAACCACCACCCCATCACAAGCTTTATGAAATCCAATCAATATTACATTATGGACTTTTTGTCTTTTTATCGTAACATAGCACATGTCTCCTTTTCACAGATGCTAAGGAATAAGCTAAGGTACTGCAAGCATATATTTATTAAGAAGTTTTGATTTATATATGTATCACCACAATCTAATTGCCAAACCACTTTACCTAGCACACTAATTGCAAGCACACTTAAAGGGATGAACACCACAAGCAGCGCCACACCCACTCCTCTTAACGAAAAAAAAATATAGTTTTAATTCTCCATGTAACAGGAGTCTGACATTACTTAAATAACTAAGGGGTGGAGTCACCCTATGATATAATCTGGTGACCCCGCCCCTGTTGTGACATCAAATGTCAGACAGCTGGAACCTTCGATGAGCCTGGAGGGTTTTTTTTTTTTTTAGGTCTGGCGTTATAGTGGGTGTTGTGATTGCATTGGTGTTCACACCATGCGATCTGATTCCTGTCCGAGTTTGCAGATCACACTGCGATATGCGAACTGATCTGGGGGTGTCATTAAGGTTTCACTGACACTCCCAGCAGTCTGCATAGGGCAGTGTGAACTGCCGGCGGGAGGCATGTGATGCGGAAACCCGCCGCGGATTTGCGGCGTTCCCGCATCGCTTCAGTGTGAACCCACACCGGCAGTTCACACTGCCCTATGCGGACTGCTGGGAGTGTCAGTGAAACCTTAATGACACCCCCAGATCAGTTCGTATATCGCAGTGCGATCTGCAAACTCGGACAGGAATCGGATCGCATGGTGTGAACACCCATGCGGTCCGATTCTGCTGCGGACCAAAAAAAGGGTCCTGTGCGAGTTTGGAGCGGGTGCGATGCGAATTCAGCCATACTATCTGTATGGCTGAACTCGCATCGCACAGAGATCGGATGTGATTTGCACTGCAGTGCGATGCAAATCACATCCGGGTCTCCTAGCCGCAGCAGTGTGAACCCAGTAAATCAGGGACAGCGAGGAACTATGGCCATCAGTACAAGAAGACTTAGAGAACAATTAACACCTGACATAAGTTCTAAATCCACCCCTAAATCAACCACCGACCCTCTTCTAAATCAATGTTCTGATATTGGTGGTGTCATTGTCAAAGTGATTTCCATTTAATTCCTGCTTCTGTGACCCTACAAGCAGGACAGGAAGGGAGGGTAAAACTTCACAGAGAACATATACATCGATAAAAAAACAGACAGAGGTTCTAAACCTTCTCCAACCTTCTTCTACAAAGCTGAAAAAAGGTTTGAGCACAGTTTGGTTTTATTAAGTATGCCCCCTTCAACCCTAGCTAAGAGTAGCGCCCCTGCCCCTGCATTTTTTTTTTTGGGGCTCTGCTGTATCCAGCTGAGCAGCAATACATTTTTTAGGTCTGGTCAGATCTACCTAAGTCTGGTAATTGATTGCTCCTCCTTGCCTCTAGAAAGTTTTCACAAATAGAGTAGGAGGGTTAGTCACTGAGTTATGAATATTTATCTGACCTCAGTCAACCCCTGAGGGGGAGGCCCATAAGCTTTGGCTGGGGAGAAGATAAATGTTTGGAAGGGTCTGTTCAGAGCTCTCTCTCCTAAGGCATCTCCTCATGGGAGGCAGCCTGTGTTATTAAAGAGCTGTTGCTCCTCAATAACATGTAGCATGCGTTTGGCGGAGGGCCTGGAGGAAGTTGAACTTAAATGAAGGATTCTTGCTGGAGGATACTACCTTAGAATGCTGGCCTGGAGAAGGACCCGTTTCACTGAGTGTTGCAGGGAAGCTGATTGGGGAGCTGTCTATGGAAATTGTGAGTAGGAGTTTTTGTCCAGAGCTCAAGGTGTACCTCTGAGGGTAAGATGCCAGAGGGTAAGATGCCAGAGGTTTCTACAATGACTGATGGCTTTTACAGACTAGTTGGCTGTCCCCTCTACCTACAGCTAAACTTAAGGCTTTTCTTGAAGGACTTTGCTTGAGAATCTGTCCTCTGATGCCTGCCTGTGTTTTGGAGTATCCTGCACCCTCATCCCTCTTCCCCTCCTGTGTTCAAATGTTGTAATAAACTTCAAAAAGACACCCCTAGATGGAGCTTGAATTTTGTCAGTGTGCTCTGAAACCAATATCTGGTACTGGCAACCTCTGAACAGGTAAGGGAGTCCTGGGTTCTTTCAGACAGCCCCTCCGGGAGTTAGCGCTGCATGAGTGGCATTGGCAATGTCTCCTTCCTCCTTGACTTTATCTTGTTTCATCAAATGATCATGTTAATGGCAGTGCCAGCTTGCCAAGGGCAGTTGGATTCTGGCAGCACCATCTTCCTATCTCTATAGGTACACTTTGGCAGGCTTCCCTGCCAAATGAGTAACAACGTTCAGAGAGCCTGTACAGGCCTACAGCCATAGACTCTTAACGGGTTGCACTATACTGTCTAGTCTCAGGATAGTTAAGCTGCTCAAATAACCATCAATCCCCTTAAGTCTTTGTATGAGACCCTCCCTCTCTATTTTTGGTCCATCTACCCCTTGTGTGCTGCTTACTGCAGATTTCAATAAGAAACGGTTATGCCGTGTGCACACGGCTGGACTTTGACAGCAAAGGTCCGACAGAACGAATCCGGCGGAAAATTTGATCGTGTGTGGGCTTCATCGGACCTTTGGTGTTGAAAAATCAGACAGACTTTAGATTTAGAACATGTTTCAAATTTTTTCGACGGACTCGAGTCTGGTCAAAAAATCAGTTTGTCTGTATGCTAGTCCGATGGTTGAAAACCGACGCTAGGGCAGCTATTGGCTACTGGCTATGAACTTCCTTATTCTAGTCCGGTCTTACGTTATTATGGTCGAATCTTTCGGACTTTGGTGTGATTGTGTGTGGCCAAGTAAGTTCGCTCGGAAAGTCCATTGGAACTCCGCTGAAAGTCCGTCAGGAAGACTGTCAGACCTAGTCTGCCAGAAAGTCCGATCGCGTGTACGAGGCATTAGGCTTTATGCACACTGGGGCTTTTATAAACGCTTTTCTCCAGGCAGGAGAAAAGCAGCTCCAAAAATGCCCTTAAGTCACTTTTTTGTAAACACTTTTAGGTGAGTCAACTGCATGGGTGTTTCTTTATCTCATTGGCCAGAATATTAATTTATTCTGAGCACTGAAATGAAAAAAAAACACTCAAGCGCTAAATACACCTAGCACTTAGGCAAGTTTATACGTGTTTACAAGCATTTACTTACGTTTAAGCATGTCCGACTTTTTTATGCTGAAAAGCTTCTCTCCTGAACTTGACTTTCGTAATTTTTTTTCCTGCCACTAAACTCTTGTAAATGTCTATAGTGTGCATGGGCACAAAGAGGGAGATTTACTAAATCTGGTGTACACAGAATCTGGTGCAGCCGTGTATAGCAACCAATCAGATTCTAAATGCAGCTTGTTCAATCAAGCTTCAACAATGACGCCCCTTTCACACGGGTGTCTCTGTTTTCCGGACTCCATTGAGAGGTCCCAGTCCTGCTCTATGGGGAGATTGGACAAAAGCGGACCGCCTGTCGGTTTTTCATTTGATCATATCTAATCTGATCTGCCAGTTGGATGGAAAATAGGACTACCAACTGTAATGGAAATTTGTAAGTTCTATATATAATTGTATTCTATTTTTATATGTATTGCACACTGCCCTCACTATGCACACGGCACTAATAATGTTTTCAGTACATGTTTGCATTCTTTTGAGTCCTGATTAGAATTAGCCTGCCTATGATACGCCCCTTGTTACCATAAACGTACAATTGTAATATGTGATACCTACGTAATCATGAGTATAACAACCTTCAATTGCGTCATACTAAAGCAGAACAGTTATTTGGAAAGATGCTGAGCGTATCTTTTGTGTCTGTTCCCTACTGCAGTAGTTATTATTAATTTGGAACCACTAATCAATATGAGGATAGGAGTTGCCTATCTATAAAATGTCCAGCTCACATCTGTCTGGATCGGATCGGATCGGATAACCTAATCGGACAGCCCACGTAAAAGGACCCTTAGACCTAGAAGCTGATTGGTTAATATGGACAGCTGCACCAGATTCTGTGTGCACCAGTTTTAGTAAATCTCCCAAATAGGCTAACGTGGAGGGGTGTTAGAGAGAGAAAAAAAAAATCGCAAACATCTGCAAAAACAGCGTTGTTCACAAAGGTGCTGCTAGATTTTAGCGTGCTCTTCTGTTTTCCCTATTAGTGATCTGCACTCAAAAACTCACTGATCCCCTGAAAATTACTGGCAGACAGACTTCTTTTTGTGCAATTTTATTGGCTCAAATATCTACGTTAGGGGTACAGGATATCCCAAAAGGCTAGCATCTGGTATCTGGTGGCTCTAATGTCTCTAGTAGCAGCCTCAGAGTATTAACATTAGTGACAGCTCTTCTATTTCAGTGGCAGCCTTCCAGTTATAGTTGGATTCTAATAACAACTAATTGGTGGCCACAGTTACTGCCGGCCGCGCAAACTGGTTTTTAGGCCCCAGGTGAGCAGTCATATATACCTTAATGAGCTCAGTAATGAGGTCTTCATGCCATGTCCATGGAGGCCATATCCATCCAGCAGGAGCTTCCCCTAAACTCTCCTAGACATAATTTCACAAACCAGAAGATACTTCAACAGACAGCTATCTTCTTGATTCCCCTGACCCAGCACATGCCAGCTTAAGTTCCTTAAAGAGGAACTTTATCCATAACAACTTGATAAAAAATGATGTTCCTTAGCAAGAACCATACATTCCACATGAATAATTATGCTACCAAAATTAGTGTGTGCTGTATATTGCCTCCAGCATTGTTTCTGTTTCTTCTTGATGGAGGCTGCCCTTTTGCTGAAGCCCTGAGCAGCAGTAAATCTTTAGGCTGTCGGCAGATCAGCTTCTACAAATTTGGCACAGTACCTAAAAATTGAGAGCAACTGTGCATGTGCAGAACAGGATAAGACAGTGTATTTATTATTGGATTTTAAACAGAATAGTCACTTATTTTTAATGTTTTTCATAGCTATACCTGCAAAAGGGGCCAGCCTGAAATGATCTAGCAGGACTTCATTTTCTGACTAAAGTTCCACTTTAAAGTAAAACTTCACTCTCCCAATCAACAGTGATTATTTATAATCCTTATGCCGCTAGCATTAGTAAATAGATAGGAAAGTATATTTTATTTTCTTGCTTTAAACTTTTTTTTTAAATATTATTTCTTCAGTTTCTTCCTGCTTTTTTTGCCTAGACAAATGATGTTATACACCCCATGAGTGTTCAGGAGGGGAGAAAGGGTTTTAGGCACACCCTCCTGCATCTATGCTTGAGCTAAGGGCAGATGGATTCCAGGAAGTAAATGCTAAATGAATCATCTGCACAACCGGAAATGTTAGGGGGTTGTTCTTCAAGATGATTTCACCAAAAAATAAAGTGTGGAAACATGGATGGATTGGGGAGTTTGCTTTGAATATTAAAAATGAATAAAATAAAGTTGTTGGTGCTCAGATGCAGTGAAAATACGACGTAAGCCCAGGCTCAGACCATTGGCAAGGACCTGTTATACACACTCCCTTACCAGAAAAGCCTAAGAGCCAAAATACCCCTCTGGACAGTCTTTCCAAATATTTATCCTCTTCCCTGGTCCACATCACTTGCACACACCTCTCAGTGAATGTCCAGGGTACCGCATTGTAACCCTCACTCTGTCTACTGGAAAACACTCCCTAGAAGCAGACGAAGGCATTGAGCATAAGAGAATCCTATTAAACCCAGATAACATGAACAAAGCTTAAGTTGGCTACAGCGTAGCTGGAAACACTAATTTATACAATGGAAACTCCAGTAGTTCCTCACACTCATTTGATCCAAAACTCAGCCGGTCTTCTGTCAAAATAGCCAACTCGTCAAAATCTCCAACCATGTCACTTCCGGTTATTCTCCAGCATCAGTAAATGGAGATTTCGACGAATTGGCTGTTTTGACAAAACAGTGGGTAAGGAGGTAAAATGTTGTCGAGGCCTTGGAGGCGTTGTTGGTTACTAGCAGGTGGGTAACAATGTCGGTGTTGTGCCAAAACAGCAAAGTCATCCAAGTCTTCAATTACCGATGCCGGAGAGTCACCGGAAGTGACTTGGTTAGAGATTCAACGAGTTGGTTGTTTTGACTCTACACATACATGGAGTCAACCAAGGGTTGCAGGAAAGAAATTAGCTTGATTCCCCCATCAACTCATACAGTGTTGATGCAGGAATCCCTCCTCCCGGGCCATTGTCTTCTCGATCGATCAACTTGGCACATTTAGCATGGCCATTAATAGTTTGAATCTCGGCCAGTTCAGCAAGATTCGATTCATGTATGGCCGGCCTAAGAAAAGGCCATACGATGGACATACACTTGTACTGTGGGGTCAGCCAGATAAGAATCTGTCAGAGAAACTGTATGACCTCTTAAACCCCGTACACACGAGCGGACTTTTCAACATCCAAAGTCTGACGGAATTATTCCGGCAGACTATTCGATCGTGTGTGGGCTGCAACGGACTTTTGATTCGCAAAAGTCTGACAGACTTTAGAAATAGAACATGCTTCAAATTTTTCCGCCAGAACTCTGCCGGATCCAGTTCCTACCGAAAAATTCGCTAGTGTGTATGCTATTCCAACGGACTAAAACCGACGCTAGGGCAGCTATTGGCTACTGGCTATGAACTTCCTTATTCGAGTCCAGTCGTACGTCATCACGTTCGAATCCGTCTGAGTTTAGTGTGATTGTGTGTGGCCAAGTCCGCTCATTCGGAAAGTCCGTCAGAACTCTGTCAGAACTCCGTCAGAACTCCGTCGAAAGTCTGTCGGACATAAGTCTATATTTTTTTAGTACAGAAAAGACTGCTGGTTGCGCTAGGATTATGCTACAGAACCAGAAAACATGCAAACAGCTGCCTCCCAGAGTTCTTTAATTCTTTGTAGGACGTATTAAGCTATAAAATGGATGAAAATATTTATAGACCACCCCATTACACTATGGAGTGAGGTTGAATTCATTTAGCGCAGGTCAGTCTGAAGCCAAAACATCCATTACGGTAATGTTGATGACAGCAAATGCATCTTGCAGAGAAATCAATAGTAATTTGTAATACACAAGGCCAATTATCAAGCTCCAGGCAACAACGACTTGACTAAGCCTATGCTGAAGGAACTGGGAATACAGCCCAAAACTGAACCATCTCTAAGTACTTAATGGCATGGATAAAAAGGTCAGAAGAGGAAGCTACTCTCTCGTTCTCTGTGAGATTCTAAGGAAGGGTATAAAATATGGGATAAGAGAGGGGATGTGTATAATCTATCCAAAAGGTAACCAGTTAGCTAGGATTATTCTACCATCAATGCACAGCATGTACATTACTGCAAACATGTCTTATTCACATCTCTGTCACTGTGTAAGTTTACTCCTCAACCGAAAAAAAATTGGAACAAAGACTCTTTGAAGCATTATAGTATTTGTGCTGACATAAGACATCTAGATTAGTGGTGCTCAACGTTCTTAGTATGGAGGGAATCAAGTGTGGCCTCAAACATCGCCAAAGGTTTGCACATAAAATTCAGTGAATATTCATCATCAGAGACGGCAGACACACAATAGGATATATAGTCAAAGGCTATGGACATGATACAAGAGATAGTCAGAGACTGTAGACATAATACAATAGATAGAGAATGCAGACATGGTACAAGAAATGAACAGAAACTGTAAAATAATACAAGAGATGGTCAGATATTGCAGACATGGTATGAGATGATCAGAGATGCACCCACCACCCCAGTGTGAAAGGGGCCTAACAGAAACTTTCACTAGAGTGGTCAATTAAAGTGAAGTTTTCACGAACCTTAGCCATTCTGATTATATGATAAAAAAGCATAACCATAGATAACCTTCAGTGAATGGAGATCCCATAATATAAGTGCCAGATCACTTAATGTGTGACTAAACCCAAGACCCTGCATTCCCTATATCTGGTCTCCCACAATACACATAACATGGAAATACATACATTTATACGTTTATATTTTAGTAAATATAAACTGCTAAATACATTTTCTCATCAGCAGTTTATAGCAGTCTTGTAACTATCAGTGTCCAACCAAGCATTGGTTAAAGCTTTTAGGAGGAGTTTTCATTCTCCTCTGACTGTCCTTTGAGGCTGCATGACCCCCGACTCTCTGTCAGTGCTGATTGGTCCTGTGCTGAACACATGCAGCTCCCCAAAAAACAAAACAAAACACACCAAACTGAGCATGCACAGAGTGCCTCCTAGGGCTTTGTGTTATCAGCAGCAGGCAATCTGAACCACTTTCAATTAGAAAAAACAACTGAGCAGATCAAGACAACCGACCACCAACATTAGATCATCTCATGATGGCACTGGTAGATTGCATTCATTTATTTGGTTATTTTTTGATATTAAAATCTGGTTGAACTTAGTTAGAACTTTTAGCATTGCCCAGCATTAGTTAAAGTGTTACTAAACCCAATACCCTGCATCAGCTATATCCAGTCCCCCACAGTACACAGAACATGGAAATGCAATTATTTTAGTAAATGTAAACTGCTAAATACCCTTTCTCATCAGCAGTATATAGCAGTCTTGTGACTTCTATCAGTGTCTGGTTAAAGCCTGTAGGAGGAGTTTTCATACTGAACTGAGCTGTCCTATCAGATCCAGGACCTTCTGCCTGACAGTGCTGATTGGTCCTGTGCCGATCACATGCACTCTCCCAAGAAGAAAAAACTTGCTAGCAATACACACCAAACATGTGCAGCTTGTCCCCTAGCCTCTGTTCTATCAGGAGATGGGCTGGGGGCAGTGGAAGAAAGGGAGGATCAGAGAAGAAATGATCAAACAGCCTTATCACACGATGCATAGGATTAACCCCTTAGGTTCCACAGTAAGCATAATAAGCACGTATTATTGCATATACAGACTGATTGTGGGTTTAGTAACACTTTAAGCAGGGTGCACACTGTAATTATATACAGTATTAAGTATTATATACTTATATACATTGGTTTAAGGCTAGTGCAATATACATATCACATTGGAAAAGTTGTTTTTAACTCATTACAGGTTTTACTGCGTGGGTCAGCTGAAAATATTACTTTTTTTCCCCTGTAATTTGTGAGTAAAAGTCAAATCATAATGATTAATACCTGGATTTTCATTAAACTACTGAATATATTTTTATATCAAACTGCTTCTGAGGCAAACCTGCTCTCAATATATCCATTGCTTTAACACTACCCCCCTGAGGGACGCTTGTTGAATCTGTACCCCACTGGCTTCCCCGACCTTGCAAGTCCTCCAACACCTCTGAAACCCTGGGTTCGGACATTTTTAGCAGTAATCAAGACAATTGGAAGCACGCACACAACTCGGGAAAAACAAAGACAAAGACATTCAAGTTTAATGACATAAGCTTTTTTCTTACAGTAGAACTTCTTAGATGTAGTCCCTTTGTAGAAAAGAAGCCATTGAATCTTCAGCTAGCTCTTAGATGATGTTTGTCTGAAGATGTTCTAAATAGCAAAGTAAAGCAAATTAGGCTAGTGTATCCTGGCAAGCAGGGGATGCAGAGTGTGCCTGTGATATCCTGTCACTGTAGCTGCTTGACCTGGTGTAAGTGTGGCACAGAGTTCTACAGGTGTGAGCAGAAAGAAAGGCAATGTTGTCTACATGCAGTGTCTCTTATCAGGAGAGGATGGGCAGGTGCCCGCTCACAATCCCTGTGACTGGTGGTGTAGATGACAAGGTGTGAAGGTTCTGCAGGGACTCCCTCCTGGTGCTGGCTCAGAGGATGGTGTCCGACCTCGTGTGTTGCTGCGGCCCAGTTGAATCTGGTTTGAGTGGACTACAAGCGGCTTCCAGGCTTCCGCTGAACAACTAGAAGAGAGTGGCAATGAATGCCTTTCTGTACACATGTGATAACTCTCTCTCTCCTCCACAGGCTATGACTTGGCCACAGCACCACCTAACACAGAGTCTTTGCTTGCAAATCCAGGCCAGGGCCCTAAGAGGAAGATCCCACCAGCTCACAAGTCTTTTATCTCCTCCCCCGGCATCCTATTGTTCTCTCTCAGCCGGCTGGTATTCATAGTTCAAAATCGTCTAGTTGAATGTAAATTTTGGCTCCCTCGACTACACATCCCAAGATGCTTTGCTTTACCCTTGGAAATCAGTCACTCTATATTCAGGAAGTGACATCACGGAGTGCCGGCAGAACACTAGGAGAAAATAGCCTCACAGCAGCAATGCTGCACAGTGTCTCCTGAATTCAGGTAATAATAGCCGGTTCTTGGCTATAAGTATATAGTATGTCCCAAGTTAAGAGATCAGAAAGGTTAAAGTTGGGACCGCACTTAGCAGAGGTGCCTAGACACAGCAATGTGACTTCACATGTATTTGCAACTGTATGCAACAAAGACCTGTGTTTTTAAAGGTGAACTCCAGGCTAAAAAATATTGTCTAAAAGTGGTGTCTGTACTCCTATGCCGCGTACACACAACCTGACATTCCGTCAGAATAAACTCTGATGGTCTTTCCGACTGAGTTTCCGACTGAGCTCCGACCGAATGGACTTGCCTACACAGGATAACACCAAAGTCTGTTCGTTTTGAACGCAATGACATACGATGGGACTAGTAAAGGAAGTTCAAAAGCCAGTAGCCAATAGCTGCCCTTGGTCCATCGGACTAGCATACAGACGAACGGTTTTCCCGATAGGAATTGATTTAGTTGGAAAGTTTTAAAACATGATCTATTTCTAGGTCCATCAGACTTTTTGAAAAAAAAAAGTCAGCTGAAGCCCACACACGATCGGAATATCCAATGAAATGATTCCGTCTGAACTTTTCTGCCGGAAAGTCCGGTCGTGTGTACGCGGCATTAGTATAATCTTGGTTTGCTTTGTGTATGCTTTCCAGGCCTGTGTAGTAATCTAGTGTAAAACTTTTCCTCTGCGCGGCAGTTTCCTATAATGAAGACCAGTCACTGCTGCATCTACTTGTGCAGGATGATTGGTCTTGTCTCCACCCTCTTCAGTAGTTTTCTGCAGGCAGTCGGTAGTGGGTGGGCTTAGGATTAGTGTTTAGGATTTTTTGCATTGTCATTTGCCATATTAAATATAATACTTTGTCTTTTACAGCACACAAGGGAATATATGAAGGGGAATGTATTCACGTAAAGCTTTTATGTACCACCAGCAACTAGGAGAATTGCTATTAACTTACATAACCATGAGCATGCAATAAGTATTGCTGACTTGGAGGCAATGCATTTTAATTATATTTCCTAGCTTATTCCTATATCCATATAACCTTGTCAAGTACAATCAGATGTATGCAAAAACCACAGGGGAAATGCAACCCTTATATTTCCCTTGCAAATATATATTCTAAAAGGAGAGCACAAGCTTCCCATGAGATCCAGAGCTCTGAAAGAGAACAAATTTTGCTTAATAATACTGCCCCACAGTTATATCCAGTATTTATGCTGAATAATTATACCAGAGAACACTAAAAATAACATAGCGGTGTTCACTAGTGTTTGCATGTATTGATGGATGGCGCAATTTATAGTCATTACAATTATAAAAATAAAAATGATAGAATTGGAAGCAAAATGAATGCCAGGTGTTAATTGACGGGGGATTCCACGCTGTTTTAAAACAATACAAAAGTGCCTGATCTACCACGTTATATTATTATACCTTACATTATAATATTAGATTAGGGATGCATTACACAGCAGGAAACAATGAACAATATGTGTTGTTGTCTACAGCTTTGGAACAGTCTCTTTGCTCTTGTCTAGACCTGCTCCATGTCACTTCCAGGCTCATGCTGTATCTAATGATGGACAGAAGAAACACAAGTATAAGCAGGAAGACTCAGTCATGGATATTGATGGCATTAAAAGATGAACCCCCGTATAAATCCATATACTTATTTTTTTACTATTAATACCTATATGATCGTGAAGTGGGAAATTTGAGTTTTCCTTCATCATCTTGTGACATAGAGCCATCGAGAGAACACTCCTCAGTTTACGTCAGAATACCTACCTTTAGGTGATGTTGGCTGATGGGCAGGTACATATGTTAAGTCAGACCCACCTGCCAGTATGCTATATTAATATTGGGTAAATCTGGCCTTAGGTGTATCAACACCACAACAAACATACATCTGTAATACTTCACCTGTATGAAGAACTGTCATCTGCTCTCTTTGGTCCTCCCAAGACCTCCTGCTCTCTAGCTCCCTTGTCACCTCCTCCCATGCTCGCCTCCAGTGTTTCTCCAGAGCTTCTCCCATCCTTTGAAACTCCCTACCCCAATCTGTCTGACTGTCCCCTAATCTATTCATCTTTAGACAATCCCTGAAAACCCTTCTCTTTAAAGAAGCCTATTCTGCTTCTAACTAACACGGTTTTACTTCCTCCATCATCTCATCCCCCACAGCTATTACCTTTTATATCAACTGACCCTTCCTTTTTACATTGTAAGCTCTAACGAGCAGGGCCCTCTGACGCCTCTTGTACCAAATTGTAATGTAACTGTAGTGTCTGCTTTAATTTCTTAAGCGATGCGCAAACTGTTGGCGGGGTATAAAACCTGTATAATAATAATCCTTCACCTGTGTGCCCAGCAGTTAAAACAGAATGCCATAAACAAATTCGGGTTAACTGCTGGTTTTGTCAAGGGGCGGCGCACCGAAAGGCTATAAATACCCAATCCTTTGATCCTCTGGAAAACAGACTCCGCCACACCCAGCGGTGGACTGTTCCTGCCGTCCTCACATCTAGAGCTGGTCTATGGGCGTGATCAGGAACAGTCCGTTCACAAGACTGTTAGCAAGTGGGTGGCAGGAGCTAGGCAATAGGAGGGTTGACGGATAAGAAAAGTATATCTCCAATTAGAAATCCCCTAGACAAAAATGAGCAGTTAACCCATGCAGTGCGGGCACACTGCATGGGATTTATTTTTTTGCCTGGAGTACTTGTCAAATGTCACACTGACCCTGTACCCCCAGCAATTAAAGAAGTGTCATACTCCACTTGTATCCACCGCAAAGGATTGTTACATTACATCAGTGTGCCTAAGAGCCGGTTCACAAAGGGGCGACTTGTCAGGCGACTTAGCTGCCTGACAAGTCACGTCCCATTCTGTACTATGGAACCGTTCTAATAGGAGTGACTCAAGTCACTCCGACTTAGAAAAAGGTTCCTGTACTACTTTTGGGGCGACTTCAGGCGACTAGCATTGACTTCTGTACAGAAGTCATTTTGCAAGCCGCCGCTGAAGTCGTGTGCAGGTCGTGCTGCCCCTGTGTGAACGGGCTCTTGCGGAACTGTCATACTTTATTTGTATGATCAACATTTAAAAAACAGTCATGCTTTACTTATTTGCCCAAAATAACTGCCATTCTTCACCTTTGTGCCTAACAGTAGAAAAAGTGCACACGTGTGCCCAAATTGAAAGAACTGTTGTGCTGCACCTATGTGCCGTAAAAAAAAACTGATCCCTCATCTGTGTGCCAGCAGTTAAAGCGCTGCCATTAGTCACCTGTGTAATCAGCAGGGTTAAAGTGGAACTGCTAGATCACTTCATGCTGGTCCCTTTTGCAGGTAAAGCGATTTAAAACATTAAAAATAAGTGTCTATACTGTTTAACCACTTCCGCCCCAGAAGATTTGTCTGCTCAATGACAGGGCCATTTTTTGCGATTCGGCACTGCGTCGCTTTATTTTTTTTAACAAATAACTTTTTATTCTTTTAAACAATGCAATACACTTTATGCTTTACAGCATCACATAAGCTGAACAAGAAAGTAAATGAGCAGTCGCTAGAGGCCTCCCGCCCATTGACCCACAACAGGAGGCCTCCTGGAGTAGGTACAGACCAGGCCAAAGAGACTCCTCCGTGGTCATCCAGGCCATCACTGGAGTTAGATATATAGTGCCACCCATCACAGTGTCCAGTGAGGTAGCCCAATACATAGAGACAGGTATCTACAAATGTTAGTAACTGCTCACTCCAGTCGTTATCTTCAAAGCATCATTCTAGAGGAGCGATGAAAGATAAGAAAACGAGAGCCAGAGAGAAAAAAGGAGAGGAAAAAGGGAAGGAGATACTAAGTGAGAAGGAGAAGAAAAGAACCACGTCATGAGCCTCCATCCAGTCCTGTATCCTGGTGATCATCCTTTACATCAACTCCACATCCCTGATTCTAGTATGGAGAGCACCGAGGGTGGGGGGCTGCACTTTTTTCCAATGTAGAGCAATAAGACACCTCGTCGCTGTCAAGATATGTCGTGACAGTTTATTTCGGGACTTCGACAATTTAGGAAAGGGGATGCCCAACAAGAAGGTCTTGGGGTCCAGGGCCACCCACTGGTCTAGGATATTAGTCAAGAGGTGCTGGACCTCTTCCCAAAAAGGAACTATACGGGGGCACTGCCAAAAAATGTGGAGCAGCGTACCCCTGTGTTACAAGCATCGCCAGCATCTGTCTGAGGTGGTGGAGTAGATGGCGTGAAGAACGTCCGGGATCATGTACCAGAAAAATAAAATTTTATACGCATTCTCCCTGTAGAGCGTGCATAGGGAGCTTTTTGAGGCCTGAGGCCTGTGACCATATCGTCTGCCACTGCTCCTCTGTAATCTCCTCACCCAACGCCTCCTCCCACTTGAGCATATAGGCATGTTTGCCTTTTAAAGCTATAGGGGAAGCGTTAATTATTTTATATATGGCCGATATCGTTTCCCTTTGGGCCATGCCCGCTAGAATTACAGTCTCAAAAGCAGAGGGCGGGGAGAAGCGCAGGTCAGAGGATATGGTCTGGGCATAGTGTCGTATTTGTAAATAACTGTAAAAACTCTGTCGCGGGAGGTCGAATTTAGACTTGAGGTCGGCGTATGACATCAGTCTCCGCGATCTGGGGTCCACCAGGGTCCCCAGATGGAAAAGATTCCGAGAAGACCATGGATGAGACATCGGGTGTGTTAGGCTATCTGGCACCTTGGGGTGCTATAAAAAGGACGTCAGGAGCGACTTATCCGAAGACAAATCATATAACTTAGATAGCTTGCGCCACAGGCACTGCAGGTGAGACATAGATCCCAGTAAGCGGGCCCGGGGGACCAATGCTGCCGCACTCCAGAGCATACTATTAGGGTGAGCTGGGGCCAGCCAAAGTTTTTCGATTTCCGTCCCACTGCGTCGCTTTAACTGACAAGTGCGTGGACGTGTGACCCTATACCCAAACAAAATTGTTGTCCTTTTTTTCCCACAAATAGAGCTTTCTTTTGGTGGTATTTGATCACCTCTGCAGTTTTTATTTTTCACACTATAAACAAAAGAAGAGCGACAATTTTGAAAAAAAAACAATATCTTTTACTTTTTTTTTCCCCTCAGTTTAGGCCGATATATATTCTTCTACATATTTTTGGTAAAAAAAAAAAAAAAATCGCAATAAGCATATATTGACTGGTTTGCGCAAAAGTTATAGTGTCTACAAAATAGGATTATGGCAATTTTATTATTATTATTTTTTTAACTAGTAATGATGGTGATCTGCGATTTTTATTGGGACTGCGACATTATGGTGGACACATCAGAGACTTTTGACACATTTTTGAAGTCATTGACAATTATACAGAGAACAGTGCTATAATAATGCACTAATTACTGTATAAATGTCACTGGCAGGGAAGGGGTTAACACTAGGGGGCGATCAAGGGATTCACTGTGTTCCCTATGTGTGTTTCTAACTCTGGGGGAGGAGTGAGAGATCGTTGTTCATACATAGTATACACACACGATCTGTCTCCTCTCCCCTGAAAGAACCGGGATCTGTGTGTTTACACATACCGATCCCGGTTCTCATTCTGTCAGGAGCGATTGCGGGAGCCCGGCCGTCATAGCGATCGCCGGGCACTCACATCGGCTTCGGGCACATGCTGCGGGCGTGCGCGCACCTCCTAGTGGCCAAAAGGAAAAGCGGCGTAAGGTAACGTCGATTTGCCCAGCCGAGCCAACCTGCCACATTAAAACTACGGCGGCTGGTCGGCAAGCAGTTAAAATCCAGTAATACAACGTCTCACCCTGCTCTGAACATGTTCAGTTGCTGTCTATTTTTAGGCACTTTAAGGCACTGCCGGGTTTGTAGAGGCCGATCTGCCGACAGCCTTAAAGTGGAATTAAACTCTCCTATCCTTTACAGCCAAGGAAGCTGCTTCTATATGATTTGCGGTTGCCATGATGCTGCACATGTGTTCAGCCATTTGATAGTTTGACATGACTAGGGTAGTTCAGATAACTTACTATCCCAACTCAAAATTGTACCTACAAACCCCCTTTTCCCTAAATAAGGACACTGACACTGTATTGGATTTAAATTGCCATTTGGCCTTTTATTAACTCAAAACCATATTTAAACATAAACCTTCTTAAATGCTCCAGCTCTAATACGAATAAATGATTGCAAATGCTTGACGACACCATCTTCCCAACTTTGGAATCTGTGGTAGCGGTAAGTTCGATTCTGTCCCCAGCCGCAAAACACCACCTCGAGGACTCACTAACTGACCACAGAACCTATCACCATACTACCTGGTAGTCTAGACTGAACTAGACAAACTGGGAGGACACCATACCTGAGATGGGTCCCACCGTTCTATCAAATACCTAATTTTGTATACCCTCGTCAAGGACCCCAACCGCATTGACCCTCTTCATCCATTACAGCAACAAACTTCTTCCACCAGGGCGGCAGGGAGGGGCGTTCCACCAATGATTTTCCACTTGCAACTGATGCCCCCTCGTTCCTTATCTCAACTATTATCCAGCTCCTCCCCATCTTCTATGTAAATCCTCCAATCAGGTAAGAGCAAGTTTATTCTGTCTAACCAGCCCTACTTTAACCTATTGAAATCTGGTAGTTACTTCCACCTGTATGTCCTGCGCTTACATTTCTTTCCAGCTTCGTACTTGTCTGTTTGGTTGAGGACACAAGCAAATGTGACAGTTAGCAATCCCGGCATTCCAGGAATGTACCCGTTTTTCGAAACTGTTAAATCAATGGGTTTAGTTCTGCTTTATGATTTACTACTGTTCAGGGGCTCTGGGTTTCAGCAATAGGCAGCTTTCAGCAAGAAAACAGGAGCAATACTGGAGGCAATTTACAGCACACACTAATTTTGGTAGCATAATTATTAATGTAGAATGTATGTTCCTTTCTAAAGAACATTATTTTTATTAAGTTCCGCTTTAGGCTGGGTTCACACCGCTGCGGCAGCGAGAACCGGATGTGATTCGCACCGCACTGCAGTGCAAATCACATCCGATCTCTGTGCGATGCGAGTTCAGCCATACAGATAGTATGGCTGAATTCGCATCGCACCCGCCGCAAACTCGCACGGGACCCTTTTTTTGGTCCGCAGCAGAATCGGATCGCATGGGTGTTCACACCATGCGATCCGATTCCTGTCCGAGTTTGCAGATCGCACTGCGATATGCGAACTGATCTGGGGGTGTCATTAACATTTCACTGACACTCCCAGCAGTCCGCATAGGGCAGTGTTAACTGCCGGCGGGAGGCATGCGATGCGGGAAAACGCCGTGGATTCGCGGCGTTCCCGCATCGCCTTAAGTGTGAAACCAGCCTTAAAGAACTGTCATAATTTACCTGTGTGACCAACAGTTAAAGAGTAACTCCACTTTTGTTAAGAAAAAAAAAACATTCCCCTCTGGGTGATCTATGTACAGTGCCTTGAAAAAGTAACCAAGTAGACCAAAAACATGAATGTATTATATTGGGATTTTATGTGATAGATCAACACAAAGTGTCACATAATTGTAAAGTGGAAGGAAAATTATAAATGGTTTACAAATAAATATCTGAAAAGTGTGGCGTGCATTTGTATTCAGCCCCCCCTGAGTCAATACTTTGTAGAACCACCTTTCGCTGCAATTACAGCTGTCTTTTTGGAGATTTCTCTACTAGCTGTGCACATCTAGACAGTGAATTTTTTGCTCATTCTTCCTTGCAAACTAGCTCAAGCTCTGTCAGATTGGATGGAGAGCATCTGTGAACAGCAATTTTCAAGTCTTGCCACAGATTCTCAATTGGATTTAAGTCTGGACTTTGACTGGACCATTGTAACACATGAATATGCTTTCATCTAAACCATTCTATTGTGGCTCTGGCTGTATGTTTAGGGTTGTTGTCCTGCTGGAAGGTGAACCTCCGCCCCATTCTCTAACAGGTTTTCTTCTAAGATTGCCCCGTATTTGGCTCCATCCATCTTCCCATCAACTCTGACCAGATGTGAACATGACCTATAGGAAACCATGTTAAATGGACTATGATTAAGCACCAATAAGGGTGTGAAATATGTCAGTTATATGTAACTACACCTGTACCTCTGTTGGTGTATGGATCCCATTTTACATCAATAAAGGTGTTGCATTGGAGTGTGGCTGTCCAATCTTCTTCTTTCTTCATTGACTATGTTAACTGGACTGTAGTGTGTTTCTGCAAAACTGAAAACACACTAAAAAAGGCATAGGTGTGAACCAGGCCTTAAAAGAACAGTCATGCTTCACAATCATGATTAACAATTAAAAACTCATACTTCACCTGTGTACTCAACAGTTTGAAGGCTGTTGAACTAGTGTAAAGTGCTTATGATTGGTTAGTTTGCTTGAAAGAAGCCTGAAATGTAGTGTTCTTGTCATTGGCCCGATCAATGTGCAGCATTTGTTTACTGAACTCTGAAGAGACACATTACAGCAGTAAATCTGCATTGTCATTGTCGGTGTCTGTGTGATCTTTAAAAGGGTGACATTAATACTCTCAGTAGGAGGAAGCAGGCCTGAGCTGAGTTAGGCTGCCATGGAGCCAATAATGCCTCTGACCCAGTTCAAGACATTTGGTTGCACATGGATAATATTTTACAGATGCATATGATTAAGCATAGGTGCCTAATGTTCTGATTCTGCCAGGGCATTGGAAATAATTACTGTATTTATTGGCATATAACATGCACTTTTTAACCTTGAAAATCGGGTGCAAATAGTGTGTGCGTGTTATATGCCGATACTGCAATTTGGGCTGCCTAGGAGGGAACGGGGAGGGGGGCGGGATGAGCGCCGTCATATTACATAAAGCGAGAATCTCCTGTTTATTATGCAGCCTCTGTAATAGGAAGTCCCGTCTCCTAGGCTGGCATTGGACCAGTGTTCTGTCTATCATAGAAGCGAGGCGGGGCTTTGTATTAAAGAGGCCGCAGAGTAAACAGGAGATTCTCACTGTATGTAATCTGACAGCACTCGTCTTGCCCCCCTCCTCTTTCCCCTCCAAGGCAGCAGTAATCTGAGGTGAGGCTGCAGATGGGCATTGGTCAGGCTGCATTGATGGGCAATTGTGAGGCTGTAGATGGGCATTGATCTGGCCGCATTGATGGCAATGGTTAGGCTGCAGATGGGCATTGATCAGGCTGAATTAATGGGCAATGGTGAGGCTGCAGATGGGCATTGATCAAGCTGCATTGATGGCAATGGTGAGGCTACAGATGGGCATTGATCAAGCTGCATTGATGGCCAATTGTGGGGCTGCAGATGGACATTGATCAGGCTGCATTGATGGCAATGGTGAGGCTGCAGATGGGCATTGATCAAGCTGCATTGATGGGCAATTGTGAGGCTGCAGATGGGCATTGATTAAGCTGCATTGATGGGTAATTGTGAGGCTGCAGATGGGCATTGATAAAGCTGCATTCATGGGCAATTGTTAGGCTGCAGATGGGCATTGATCAAGCTGCAGATGGGCAATAGTGAGGCTGCATTGATGGGCACTGACCCTTATTTTGCTTCAAAGTTATTTATGTAAAATGTACGTTTTTTTTCCCCTGAAACTTCAATCCTAAAATGAAGGTGCATGTTATATGCCTGCGCCTGTTATATGCCGATAAATACGGTACATGGCGATTGCTTACTCAATTAAATGTGCTAATAGTGGCCTAATCTTAGCAAGTACTTGTGTTATAGCTCTATATGTCTGGTTTTTATCGATCTGACACCTTTTTTTTAATCTTTTTTGTCTTAATCTATTGACCAGTGTGCAATATCATGATGTGATTTATATTGTATATTTGCTCTCTATGATTCTACAGTTACTAATAGGTCATATATGTTTATCTCGATTCGCTGATTGTACTTGCTCTCTTTTTTTCTGTATATGAAAATGACAATTGGGCTGTAACATATTACTTTATGTTTTTTTTTTTAAGAGATTTTTCGTGGAGATTTCAAATTTTATATGCTTGCTGCTCAATTTCTTTACTATGGCGTGCATTATATTTACATTACCAGATAGCAAGCAATTGTGCTGCAAGTTTAAACATAAAATAACGCAAATGGATTTGCATTCTTACAATCATTATCCCAAAAAAAAAAAAAACAGAAGCAAATGTAATATTGGTAGACCAATATACATATTTTGGTGAGCTATTTAGATTTGTGGTGACATCCATTGTGTTCTGCTGTTACCTTCACAGGCTTTGTCTGCTGCTGACAGCTGTCAATGTCAGTGAATGTCTGCACCATAAAGATCATACACACATTCCTGCCCCTGTTCATGCTAACTCATGCTAGTATGGGTCACTATAGTCTGTATAAGACCAAGACGGCGAATAGGTCCATTCCTGTTTTTAGTTGCATAATGGGTAAATTTCTATTAGTCTATGTCCCGATATACTGAAGTGTGCATGCAGATTAATTGCTTGGCGTATCTTTAAATTGAACTCCAGGAAAATATCTAAATGTACAACTGAAATACACTATAATGTCACAAGTATTGGGCCGCCTGTCTTTACACATAAACTTTAATGGCATCTCAGTCTTAGCCTGTAGGATTCAATATGGAGTTGGCCCACCCTTTGCAGCTATAAGAGCATCATCTCTTCTGGGAAGGCTGTCCGCAAGGTTTAGGAGTGTGTCAATGGGAATGTTTGACCATTTCTCCAGAAGTGCATTTGTGAGGTCAGGCACTGATGTTGGACTAGAAGGCCTGGCTCACAGGTCAGGACTCTGTGCAGGCCAGTAAAGTTCCTTCACCCCAAACTCCCTAATCATCCATGTTTTTATGGACCTTGTTTGTACACTGGTCCAAATCATTTGGTGGAGGGAGGGTTACAGTGCGGGGTTGATTTTCAGGGTTGGGCCTGGCCCCTATTAAGGCATTAGCATACCAAGACATTTTGGACACTTTAAGTTTGGGGATGGCCCCTTCCTGTTTCAATATGACTGTGCACCAGTACACAAACAAAGTCCATAAAGACATGGATGATTAGGGAGTTTGGGGTAGCTTGACTGGCCTGCACAGAGTCCTGACCTCAACCCGATAGAACACCTTTGGGATGAATTAGAGCGGAGACTGCAAGCCAGGCCTTCTCATCCAACATTAGTGCCCGATCTCACAAATGCGCTTCTGGAAGAATGGTCAAACATTCCCAGACATACTCCTAAACGTTGTGAACAGCCTTTCCAGAAGAGTTGAAGCTGTTATAGCTGCAAAGGGTGGGCCAACTCAATATTGAACCCTAAGGACTAAGACTGGAATGCCATTAAAGTTCATGTGCTACCAGGGCTGGTGCTACCAATAGGCAAACTAGACAGCTGCCTAGGGCGCACTGCAGCCTAGGGGAGTTCAGCCGCTGGTTTCCCTCCGCGTCTGCATGCTCCGCAGGCTGCAGCATGTAACTAACTCAGTCCGACCGTTAGTGTAATTAGAGGTGCAGCGCAGTACTGGAGCAAGCGCTAAAGGAAGCACAGCCAATGCTTCCTGTATAGTGGCGCATTCTGTCACATGGGCAGGGCAAAGGGCATGGAGTCAGGGGTGGAGCCAATGGAGTGGCAAAATGAGGTTTCACATAGGGTGTCAAAAATCCTTGCACCAGTCCTGTGTGCTACACACACATGAACTTTAAGGCAGGTGTCCCAATACTTTTGGTAATATAGTGTATATGTAAGCTGTCTTACCCATGAAAAGATTTGCAATTAACTTCAGTTAATCCAGTGATTAAGACACTCCTGGTAGACAGCACAGTCATGCCGGTGACCCTCCTTTTCTCCTCTGAAGTTAGGCAATACAACTAACTCCTTGACCCACTTGGGCCTGATTATTATGCAAAAATGCATATTAATTTGCCAACTGTTCTGCCACACTTTCCCCTAGTCTTGGCATGCAGAGGGTTTTGGGAAGCTGATATAAAGTGATGCAGGTACTTATGCTAGCTGTATTTAAATGTACTCATAGATTTATAAAGGAATAAGTAAATGGAGTAAGTGTTCCCCATTGTGTTACCTTTATCACTTTATGCTGTTCTTGCCAGAATTAGCTCTTATATTGTTTTCTGGAGTTGCCATTATGATAAACTATTTGTCACTTTAAATAAGCTAGTAAAATAAGCACATGCGTGCACGGCTTGTCATCACGTGGGCAGAAAGATGGAAAAATTAAAAATTCTTAGGTATGTAGAAAGATTTTTCCCGAAACTGCTTTGTCAGGTTACTATATTGTATAATACAACTGTAGTTTCATGTCCCATGTACTCCCAAGTGTCCTGAAGCTATACAACGCCGCTGTCAATGCAAATGGATTCCGCCCTACAGCGGAATGGGTTCACATTCTTTATGGCGAAACTTGCATGACTTACGGTATGCAATTTTTCTTCCTCTTTTTTTTTTGCTTTCATTCCAATTTTCTTTGGTGTTTTTTTACAGTTGGGGTTTAAAGGGCTGAATAAAAAAAAAAAATCTTCTTAAAAGAATTAATAACAGTTTCTGTGTATAATTGACCCGCTGATTCCAAAAATTGCACACATTTTTCCCTATCAGCTCTAGTTTTTGAGAAACTGCATGCCATTCTTCACTCTTGTCGCCCATTAAAATTGTGAATATAAAGATAGCCAAATAGGTCAGGATGATTCAGGCAGCACTGTTGTGAAGTAGACATGACCTCTATGGTGCTCAATCTGCAAAAATGAAACTGTATGAGTGGCAATGTACTTACACTTCCTATACGATCAAGACTAGGGTACCACAGATATCCACAATCCCTTAGCAAAGTGTGCCACTACATATCTCCAAATTACTCCCCTTACACAAATGGTGCACAGATCCCTGTCTTTCCAGCTTTTAAAGGCCATGTCTATGCAGGACATCATCCAATGAGGATGTGGTGAGGCAGTTAAACTGGGCATCAGAGCTTCATTTTCACCCCTCTGGCCATCAGAGGGGTGAAAATGAAGCCATAGGTCTGTCACGTGGAAGGAGGATAGATTGGGATAGACTGGGGGATGTAGGAGTCGAGGACAGGAGTCTATCCAGCTCATTGGACATGACCAATTGAAATACTCCACAAACAGCACCCTACCCACATCATATTGTATAACAGTATGCAACGTGTGGAGTAATGTTAGCAGGGGAGGCAAATATACGCCTACGATTATATATGGAGAGCCTGCAATTAATGCCTGAACTAGAACATATATGCAGCAATATTAGTCACTGTGAGATGGTGGTTTGAGCAATCCAGGACGAATGTGGCTACCTGCTTAGAAGTGGCTATTTTGGGCTCACTCAAGGAATTAGGAAACCTAGTATACAGAGGCGCCACTGCTTATCCTTCACTCCCAGCCCCCACTAAGTTGACCCTCAAAGTCTGGGCAGTTGCTAGGAAGAGGTTCCTACACCCTAACCAATACTCTCCCTTTTGCCCGTTGTGGGGGAATCCCTCCCTTCCTCACTTTAGGATGTTACCAGACCCACAACTATGGGCCCGGTATGGGAAGGTAGGGTTGAGAGCGATGGCCTGATTTCAGTCTGGTCTGACAATAACGGTAGTCTGTCATAGTACCACAGCCTGGGACACAGACGTCATCTGCTGCTGCTCCTGTTCTCATGGAATCCTGGACTTTCTTGCGCTCCCTATTATATGTGCTCCTTAGGCCACCAATTTTGGCCTTCAAATTGTTGATGTTTGTCGTGGGGATCTTCGGCTTCACCAATTCCAGCAATTGATCCTTTCTTTTATTGGTATAAAAGGGGTGTTTCAACTGCCACAAACAGGGCAGTTCTGTGTACATATCAATGAATTGAGGGAGGAAGTCGTGATCATTGAATCGATTTTCGATCGATCATTGAATCATTTTCTCTGCAAGACACAACACAAGAAAAAACCAGGCTAAACTCTCCTAATCTTGTCCCAATATAGGCCTCAATCTAGAAGCAGTATAGACCACTAATGCCCCAAGTTCAAATTGTACCTTTGTTATCACGATCGGCGCTTACGCTACTCCATCCTCCACTCACAGATCGTATGTACGGCGCACGCATGTTACGCTTTATATATCATGTGAGAAACTCTGCCTGCTCCTGACCTTCTTTCTAGTTCTTTCTAGTAAATTCCCCACCCCTTCTATTTTGGTGCAGTGGGAGAGCATATGGTGAAGAAAGGGCAAGTGCATGCAGAGGAGAGCAGCAACGAGGCGTACGACGAAAGCTCAGAGCCATAAATGTCCTGATCCAGGTGATTTAAGGCCTCTAATATGTCCTTTGGTGAGATGGTAGAGATGGTGGACATCTTGAAGAGGGCCGACTATGACGGGATGAATGGACCTTACCCAAACCCAAATGTGAGAAAGGCCAAGATCATGGCTAAAGTTGTGAAAAGTCAGCAGAAGAATTTTGGGATACGGCGATCCAAGGATCAACTGAAGAAATGATGGTCAGACCTCAGATTGAGAGAGCACGATCGGTACAGAAAAATCAAGAGAGTGCTGCAAAAAAGTAAGTGTCGTGTGTTCCTATTATGATTATTACGTTCGTGCTACTCCATGGGCTTTTCTTTACTGTTGTACAGTTTAAAATGGCAAGTTTCAGGTTCGTGGGCACAGTAATCGTTTGTAGTAAACATCGTTCGTTTGCCTACTAATAGGATGTTTTTGGCAGATGCAAGTTAAAGCGGTAGTAAACCTGCTGACTTTTTTTTTCGCTGTGAGTGGCCGGAGCCGCGATGATGTCACTCCAGCGCATGCGTGTGGGAGACTTCTTTCCGACAAGGTCCTGCATGTGCTGGACGTTCAGCAGAGAATCCCCGGAGCGCATGCGCCGCTGAAGTCAGGGTGGAATATCTCCTAAACCGTACAGCCATGGGTCGGGGGCATGCCGGTCCTGAGCTCCATGACCGCGGGACACCAGCTGGGTCACAGAGCTGAAGAACAAGGAGGGTCTGTGTAAACAAACCTCTCCCAGTGCTTCCTAGTGTGGCTGTGACCGATTGTCTGTTCCCTTTTATAGGGAAGGACGATCCGTGATGTCACATGCCAGGCCACGCCACCCTACAATAAAAAAAACACATAACGTCATACATAACACCTATACTGCCCCCTAGTGGTTAACTCATTCACTGCCAGTGTCATTTACACAGGAATCAGTGCATTTAAATAGCCCTGATTGCTGTATAAATGACAATGGTCCCAAAAATGTATCAAAAATGTCCGATGTGTCCGCCATAATGTCACAGTCACAATAAAAATCGCTGATCGCCGCCATTACTAGTAATAACATTTTTTTATAAAAATGCTATAAAACTATAAACCCTATTTTGTAAACGCTATAACTTTTGCGCAAACCAATCAATAATCGCTAATTGCGATTTTTTTTACCAAAAATATGTAAAAGAATACGTAACGGCCTAAACTGAGGAAAAAAATGTTTTTTTTTATATATTTTTGGGGATATTTATTATAGCAAAAAGTAAAAAATATTGCATTTTTTTCAAAATTGTTTTGTTTATAGCGCAAAAAATAAAACCACAGAGGTGATCAAATACCACCAAAAGAAAGCTCTATTTGTGGGAAAAAAAAGACGTCAATTTTGTTTGGGAGCCACGTCGCACGACCGCGCCATTGTCAGTTAAAGCGACACAGTGCTGAATCGCAAAAAGGGGCTTGGTCCTTTGGCTGCAAATTGGTCCAGGGCTTAAGTGGTTAAAATGGCCCCCCTACCCGCAAAGTATTCCATATATTTTTGACGGAGCTCGCGGACACTTTGGAGGGGGGGGGGCAAGCCAGGGTGGCTTGCATGGAAAGCATGAGGCTGAAAAGCGCAAAACATCTCTCACCAAACTTCTACTAACGCAAGATTAGCCGAAGGAGCCGAAAGGGTGGCGCGCTGGCTATTGAACTTCCTTTTTCTAGTTCCGCCATACGTGTTGTATGTCAGTGCGTTCTAGCCGATCGAAATTTCCAAAAACATTTGTGCGACCGTGTGTACGCAAGACAAGTTTCAGCCAACATCCGTTGGAAATAAACATAGTTTGGTTGTCGGAAATTCTGGTTGTCTGTACGCGGCATCAGGAGGCACAAAGAACCAGCATCAGGTTTGTATCTGTGTGGCTACTTAAAAAAAGGTTAAATTCACTTTTTTTTCTTTTCTATATTCCAGCTCCCCTATGTACTAATATAGCATTAATGTACTTCTTTCCATTTCCATGTATTTTTTGCACGCTTACCTCAGGTCGTGACACAGGTTGACTAGCTGAGGGTAGATGATACAGGGTGTGTGCTAATGAGATCAGCTGGTCAATTCCTTCCTGTGTCATAACCTAAAGTATGTCCAGGAAGTAAGGCAGAAGTAATCAAGCAATGTTTTGAAACATTCATGAAGAGAGTGAGGTAAGTGTGTGTAGAATAACTGGAAAGCTTTTTGGAAAAGAATTACATTAATGCTATATTGGTAAATAGTGATGGACGAACTTCCGACGGGACGTTTCGCGAACGCGGCCGATAGTTCGCGAACCGGAACGTTCGCGGCGGGCCCCATTGACTTCAATGGGAGGCGAACTTTGCAAACCTACAGGTCAAATTTGCAGCCACAAAATAATTAATAGCTATGCAAACATAGTCCCACCACATGGCCAATGACATAACACATGTATGAGGTGAATCTGGGATCGACAACTACAAGCATTCTTTTTTTATATGGGAAATTGTTGTGACAATTCAGGACTGTGGAGCGCATGAAGGCAATGGAGGAGAGGGAAGATCAGGGTAGGCAAAGAAGAGGGTGCCGGAGATGATCAACAGCAGCGTGACATACAGCAATGACACCTGCACCGTGATAGAGTCATCTGACACCAGCACCGTGATAGAGAGCACTGACATCAGCAGCCTGACATACAGCAATGACACCTGCACCGTGATAGAGTGATCTGACAACAGCACCGTAATAGAGAGCACTGACATCAGCAGCGTGACATAAAGCACTAACACCAGCACCGTGATATACAGCACTGACAGCAGCACCGTGATAGAGAGCACTGACATTAGCAGCGTGACATACAGCAATGACACCTGCACCGTGATAGAGTCATCTGACACCAGCACCGTGATAGAGAGCACTGACATCAGCAGCGTGACATACAGCAATGACACCTGCACCGTGATAGAGTCATCTGACACCAGCACCGTGATAGAGAGCACTGACATCAGCAGCGTGACATAAAGCACTAACACCAGCGCCGTGATATACAGCACTGACAGCAGCACCGTGATAGAGAGTACTGACATCAGCACCGTGATATACAGCACTGACAGCTGCACCGTAAGCAGCCCCAGGAGGAAGTCAGCATAGCACAGGGATGGTGGGAGCCCCTCATAATGAGCATAGCACAGGGATGGTGGGAGCCCCTTATAATGAGCATAGCACAGGGATGGTGGGAGCCCCTCATAATGAGCATAGCACAGGGATGGTGGGAGCCCCTCATAATATGCACAGCAGAGGTACATCCCCAGGAGGAAGTCAGCACAGCACAGGGATGGTGGGAGCCCCTCATAATAAGCAGCCCCAGGAGGATGTCAAGTATGTGCAAGTATTTTATACGTGTATTACACAACTATATACTGCACACCAAATAGTACACCTATATCAGTCCTTAAGGACCTTTGTGGAACTAGTAGCTAGGGATTAGCAGACTGTACCTCAGTCCCTATACTGATAAAGGACTGCTGCAGTATAGGGCAGCAGTCAGCAGTAGTGCACCTCAACCCTATATATTGTGGACCTATATCAGTCCTTAAGGAATAGCAGACTGTACCTCACTCAACCCTATGTACTGTAGTACCCTATACCTTACCAGTCCTTATAAGGACTTTTGTGGAACTAGTAGGTTGTGAATTATTAGCAGACTGTACCTCAGCCCCTATACTGATAAAGGACTGCTGCAGTATAGGGCAGCAGTCAGCAGTAGTGCACCTCAACACTATGTATTTTGGACCTATACCAGTCCTTATGGAATAGCAGACTGTACCTCACTCAACCCTATGTACTGTAGCACCCTACACCAGGTTACCAGTCCTTATAAGGACCTTTGTGGAACAAGTAGGTTGTGACTGATTAGCAGACTGCAGCAGAAGGGCAGCAGTCAAGTATAATATTCTTTCTATATTTGGAAGAAAGAATATTATACGTGTACAAGCCTATTACCATACCACTGATACCAGTCCTGAAAAGAACCTTTGTGGACCTAATATAGTAACAGCTACTGATTAAACTGACCCTCACTGCCTCACACACAGCTTCCTGCCTGTCCCTATATAAACTGACAAAACAGAGGCTGCTGGAACAATAACTGGAATAGCACTTTTGTGGACCTGATAGTAACAGCTAATGATTAAACTGACTGTCCCTGCAGCAAACACCGTCCTGTCCCTTTCTCTACACTGACAAAAGATACTCAGGCTGCTGCAACAATCACTAGCACAGCACTGCTTCAAACCTATATCCTGAACTACACCTAACACCTATACCAGTCCTGAAAAGAACTTTTGTGTACCAAATAGCTAGCGATTTGGGTCACTGCAATCTCTCCTTGCTCCACACAGCAACCTCTCCCTATAGTGACAGAAGAAAGAATGTAAAATGGCCACCGGATCGGGTCTATTTATAAGTTAGGGGGAATGTCCAAGTGTCCATGTGCTGTAATGTCTCAATTGGCTGTCCTGTACCCCATGATGGATGTGTCATCATAGGTCAAAGTTCTTTTACACAGTAAACACGGAAGTCTGCCGGGCGAACAGCGGCAATAGTCTGCCGATCGGGCGGACCGCGAACAGCCGAAATTCGCCGCGAAACAACCGCCGGGCGAACCGTTCGGCCATCACTATTGGTAAACAGGGAAGCTGGAATATAGAAAAAATAAAAAGGTGAACTTATCTTTTAAAGATCCCCAGCCGCACTACTCCAGCTCGGGACAATCCACCTCTCCGCAGATATCTCCTAGTTACAGCTTTCCAGTTAACCCACCATTATCCACTTCAGCTCTGGAAGGTTTCCTGACCAGACCATTTTTTGCGATACAGCATTGCGTTGCTTTAACTGACAATTGCACAGACATCCGACACTGTACCCAAATAACATGTAAGTCCTTTTTTTCCCACAAATAGAGCTTTCTTTTGGTGGTATTTGATCATCTCTGGTTTTTATTTTTTGTGCTAGAAACAAGAAATGACTGACAATTTTGAAAAAAACTAAGAATTTTTTACTTTCTGCTTTAAAACATATCCAATAAAAAAAATAAAAAACATCTAATTTCTTCATCAATTTAGGCCAATATTTATTCTGCTACATATTTTTGGAAAAAAAAAAATCCCAATAAGCGTATATTGATTGGTTTGCGCAAACGTTACAGCGTCTTCAAACTATTCGATATTTTTTTTTTTATATATATATTTTTTTACTAGTACTTATGATCAGTGATTTATAGTGGGACTGTGTCATTGCTGCGGACAAATCAGACACCTAACTGACACTTATGACACTTTTTTGGGGACTGGTGACATTATAACGATGATCAGTGCTAAAAATCTGCACTAATAACACTGGCAGGGAAGGGGTTAACATCAGGGGCGATCAAAGGGTTAAATGTGTTCCTAGGGAGAGCTTATTCTAATGGATCGGTGTTCCTGCTTCACAGGAACACAGGATTCATGTCTTCTGTACTCACAGAATGACATTCTGCCTTGTTTACATAGGCAGACTGTCATCCTGTCAGAGTACAGAATGATTGGCAGGTCCCAGCATACATTAGGTCTACGGAACCCGCTGATCAGCTCCCGCTGTGTAAAATCACAGCTAGAGTGAGCCGCCGGCAGAACTCACTCGCACCCAAAACCCTCGAGCACAGATTTACATATATATTTGTGATTCTGTATAGAGCGGCTGCCCTGTAGCAGTAAATCTGCTATGGGGCCATGGTAAAGCAGTTAACTGGGATACAACAGAGGACTCCATACTTTAGATTGGTCCCTACTATGAAGTATTACAAAAAATATGAATGCCTCTGAAGACCCCAACCGCCAGGACCCTATGGCCAACACTAAGAAAAGATCCAACGTGGGGCGGGAAGGTGGGAAGTTCCTACCACATCTGTTGGTTCAAACTGCTTTGCTGTCTTTAAAAACCCACCCTGTATGCCCCCCACAGCCCTCCTACCCTCTAAAGATTGGCCAATCATGGTACCCTCCACTCCCCTGTTGTTACTAATTGAGCCTATCCTTCCTTGCTACCACTGTCCCCCTTGTCATGTAGCCCTTCACCTATTTTTTTTTTTTGCTTTGGGCCCTTCTTAGCTATAATATAAAGGTAATCCAATGTTTCCAATGAAAAACTACAGTTGGAAGTACATAAACACTCTTTCTATATCTACTAACATGTACACAAAAACACAAACTAGGTAACAAAAAAATAAGTTGATCAGCAAGATCTTTTCAAAAACAGACTAAAAAATGATATGAATTCTTGATCTTGATGTGATCAGATGTTTTTAAAGGCAAGAGGAGACATCTGGGGTCTAATAGACCCCAGATATCTCCATAGAGAGTATCTGTCACATGCCTATTGCCCTCACATGGGATGCTTACATTCCTTGTGACAGCAATAAAAGTGATTAAAAAAATAATTAAGAAACACTGTAAAAAAAAAAACAAGTAGAATTTTTTTTAAAGCACCCCAGTTCCCCTATGCTCAAGTGCAAAGGCAAATGCACACGGTCCTGCACGCATACATAACTATCAATTTCACAACACATGTGAGGTATTACCAAGAACATCAGAGCGAAAACAATAATTCTAGCACCAGATCTCCTCTGTAACTCTAAACTGGTAAACTGTAAAGGCATTCCACAAATGTGCACAATTTTAAAGTGTGACATGTTAGGTATCTATTTACTTGGTGTAACACCATATTTTATATTTTACCATATAATTGGGTATGAAATGATGTGAAATTGATGTGGAATTGATTCCAGTTTATTTTCCCCCAAAACTTGCATTAAAAAAAACATTGCGCAAATACTGTGTTACATAAAAATTTGCAAAACCCACAATTTTATTCTCTACAGCCTCTGCCGATTTAAAAAAAAAAAAATACTGTGTTACATAAAAATTTGCAAAACCCACAATTTTATTCTCTAGAGCCTCTGCCGATTTAAAAAAAAATTATATATATATATATATATATATATATATATATATATATATATATATATATATATATATATACATATGGTATATCTATACCTCTTTTCTTTTGCGGGATTTTTACAGTAGCTGTTTTCTGCTGAGAAAAAAAAAAATGTATAGCTGACAATTTATCGCAAATACATTCTCAAATTCATTTTGCCTGGGGGTTTTTGCAGTTGAAGTGACAGTTTATCCTCACAATTACTGTTCTAAATGTACAGAATAATAATATGCAGGCACAAAAAGTACAGTGGTAACTTAGCGTGTCTAAGGACAACAAGTTAGAGTATGTGTGCGCAACTTGTGAGCCCTTGTGCGTCAAGCGCGTTTTTTCGTTAGGCTTCTTCAGGACACATTCAAGGTTCTACAGATAGCAATAGAGAGAATGGATCTCACTGTCTTGCAGGGAATTAGGTCTCAGATATAGATAGTCAGATGAAGATTCAAAAGTATCATCCCAACAAGGACTGGTTCACCATAGTCTGTACATAAATAGGTAGAACCGACCACATCTGCTAGCAAAACGGAGCAAAGTTAATAGCCAAGTAATTCCAAAGGCAGGGGAAAAATTATACTATAGGTAGTGACCCAATATTGGGAACCAAAAATAGAGAGAGTTGAGGCATTAAAGTCAACCCTTATAGTAATCGGACAAAGACTCATGTGCCTAGGCAGGGTACTACGAAGTTGTCCCGAATATATAGCAAGATTTCCAAGAAGGAAAAATGACGAATGGCCCCTGGGAGAGTTTGAGCCAACGTCCTTCGGAAAAAAATCCACAGTTTTGTTTCAGAAAATCTAATTGTGTGTACGCGGCAACACTTAACCTGGTCTTACATGGTTCGGTATTTTTCTTTAAGCCAGCAGGCAGTGAATCCCCCCTGCTGTGTTATTGTATTCTGACAGTGGGACTCCTCTGTCGTCAGAATACACTGACTGATTAGCTGCATGTGTTTGTAGGCAGGGGCTGCCCTTCTTCATTGTAGGTGGTGCTCAACCCGAGCGGTACCACAGCCTGGAGAGGAAGTCCTGGTTTCCTGGTCCCTGATGGCAGCGTTCCGATTGGCTACACTGCATCCAAGTAACCTCTGGTGGCCATCTTGGGTCAGCAAAGGGTTTATAAGTCCTTGCCCCAAGGTTTTGGCCAGTTTTCGTGTAGTGGTTAGAGTAGGGAAAGAGCACCTGTCTGCGAAGGAAGGTAGTAGTTGCAGCAGGGAAAGGTTCCTGATGAGTAGGGACAGACTAGGGACACACAATCCTACTACAGTAACCTCCCCTTTGGGAGCGGATCATCCAGGCCGTATTCCACCGTCTGAAGACAGACACTGTGGGGTTGATTTACTAAAGTCAAATTTACTATGCACTTTTGAAATTGCAGTTGCTCCAGAGAATAGTGAATGAGGGAGAGCTCTGCTGGTTTCCATCATCCAATCATGTGCAAGCAAAAATGCTGTTTTTTTTTTCCTTGCATGTGATTGGTTATTCTTTGTAAACAGAAACTTTACCTCATTTACTAAGCCCTGGAGCAACTGCACTTTCAAAAGTTCACAGTCTATTTGCCTTTAGTAAATCAACCCCTTCAGTTGAGCCTTCAATACAAGGTTCTTGCTCCTGCAACCAGACTCTGCGGTTGATTTACTAAAGGCAAATACATGCACTTTGCAAGAGCAGTTTCTCCACAGTTTTGTAAATGAGCAGAAGCTCTTCTGACTTCCATCATACAATCACGTGCAAGCAAAAACGCATTTTTTTTTCCTTGCACGTGATTGGGTACCCTTTGTAAAGGAAGCTTTACCTCATTTACTAAGCTTTGGAGCAACTGCACTTGCAGAGTGCAACTGACCTTTGCAAAGTGCACAGTTTATTTGCCTTTAGTAAATCAACTCCTCCATGTCATTACTTCCCGCACCACCCTGCCCCTACCCACGCGTTGATCGAAGCAAAAGGTTCTAACAAGCCAATTCATAAAAAGTCGATTGATAGATCAACTTCTCATGAACAGGAAGGCTATACATGGAACATAATTTGTCAAGTTCCTGTTGAACTGACCAAATTTGGATACATGTATAACCAGCTTTTCTTGCCCTCACTCTCACTGATCTTGGCAATAACACAAGCCCTGTCTTAGGACAGGAAGTGTGTTAGGACTACAGAACATATGTTATGTTATATTGATGAGTAGATGGGGAGGTATTATATAGTCCTAACACTCTACCTGTCTTAAGTTGACACCTCTGCTCCTCCATAGACACAGTACAGTAATGAGTGTTATCACACTAGAACAGGATGTTTGTTACTGGCAAGATCACCAGGTAATACATAAAGGATGCTTTGGGGTTTAGATATACTTGAATTATGTAGTATTAGGAATTCAAAAATCTGAACTCGGTTATCTCTGATAATGCAGTAGTCTGTTAATTAATGAATGGGTAAACATTTATGAATTCATGAAGATCTCTGAAAACGATTCTGGAAATTTGCCACTGTTAGGCTATACGTGGTACAGTGAGATAAAAGTATAGAAAGTCACATAGCAACTAAATAATTGATGTCAGCAGATCAATGTTGTCTCTTTCTGCAGACAACAAAGTCACATGTCAAGAAGTAAGAGATGGAAATCATGAAATCCAAGCTTTTTGGATAGGGAGTGTTGGTGAACGCACAGTATTCAAATGCACTCCACTGCTCCAAACAATGTCTAAGCTCTCCTGAGTTATTAGAACCAATGAAAAGTATATCAGACAGTCCACTATGCAGACCCTATGGGGTTGATTAACCAAAGGCAAATACACTGTGCACTTTGCAAAGTGCATTTGCTCCAGAGCTTAGTAAATGAGCAAAAGTTCTGTTGACTTCCATCACTTTGAACCAAAAATGCATTTCTTTTTATTTTCCTTGCACGTGATTGGGCACTTTTTGAAAAGTGACGCTTCCCCTCATTTACTAAACTCTGGACCCAGCTTCTGCCCTTTGCAAAGTGCACAGTCTTTTTGCCGTTAGTAAATCAACCCAAATATGTCACAGGTATCAATATTTACTGACACTTTGGTGACAATTAGAAGTAACTGGTAATATTTTAAGGCTGCGTCCAATTTTTAGAGTCTATTGGGAAGTCACTTGTGTCTTCTGGTAAGTAAAAGACAGAGATGCATCGACAAGAAAGAATAACACAGTAAATTAGATTTATAAACAAAAATATGAACGTCAACACAAAAGTTACTGCATTACGGTGCCATTGATTTTGAAAGGCACTTCAACTTACTAAAGCAGTAGTGCTTTGTATTATAAAAAATAGGCCACTTCAATTTTGAACACATTTTGGGGTGCATTGGCAGACCATTATTTGCAATGGGCTGTCTTAATGCAACTCGTGTTTTTGCACTACAAAATATGCCCTGAAAATCCAATTACACCTTTTCCCATCTGATCAATTAGCTCAGGTAATTCAGTGTTCTTGCATAGCAAGACCACTTACTGTTATCTCACATATATATTATTATAGCCAAATTTACCACCCTAACTCCTCCCACAGCTTTTACACTACATAGACAGTAATATACCAAAACGTGCGGATTGTTCCCGATTGGTGTGCTATTACTTTGTGGAACGTTTCACTGAATGGTTCACAAAATACCGTTGTTTTTGCGGTGAAATTTGTCCCATAGGAATGAATGGCGAAATGTTCAAAACTAGAGTGGGAGGTGACAAAAGCTGACAACCCCATGATCAGCCAAAATATTATGACCACCACATGATCAGCCAAAACATTATGACCCCCCCCCAGTTACTCCATCCACCCCAGTAGGTGGAGGCAAGAACACTTCACACAATTTTCCCAGAAACTGTAGCTTTTCTAGTTAATATCATTATCCAACAGATTCATGCATAACAAACTAATAAACAATACCTCCTCTACACTGGACTTTCAAGAATTACTGTATGTAATATACTTTACAAAATGTCCCCAATGGCTAGGCTATATAATAATGCAGGCCTCCAGAGAAAGTCTTAATTTTTTGGTCAAAATATTTTTTTATTAGGTTCAATAACTTTTTTTAAGCGATCGCCAGGTGAAAATAAAGTAAGAAAAACCTGACAAAAATGAAACTAATGTAGCCACCTCATCTAAAATTGTAATCCTTCCCAGTAATGATTAGAACAGGGTTCTCCAAACACCAAAGGGTCAGTTTACTATCTTTAGGGGGACCAGACTTGCCAGTGGGAATAGAAAATGCCCCGGCATTGGTGGGAATAAACAATGCCCCAGGTATGATCAGTGGTGATTTAAGAAGAGGGAAGACAATGCTTCAGTTGTAGGTAGTCCAGGAAGTGGTACAAAGTGAGTCATTTTAGAGAAGCGGTCCACTATGACCCATATTACAGTAATTTCAGCAGATTGGGTAGATCCATGATAAAGTCCATGATCAAATGGATCGAAGGCTGTCAATGTGTGGTGAGTGGTTGAACCCCATATCACATATCTCCGATGCGGCTCCGAATTTGCACAGAAGCCCTGTGCGTCTTTTGGTCCATTTCAGGTCCAAATTCAGCCCAAAATTCGGGCTGAAATTGGACCTCAAACGGTGAACCAGGACGCATAAGACCCCTGCTGATAGCCACATTGGCATCCAGTATGAACCAAGCCTTATACCTAGCCAACAAACAGGACGCTCTAAAGTCTTTGGAGCGATCGTAACTCCAGGGTGGCCATACAATACTCCATCATGAGCCCAATGGAGTACTGTTTTCCTGAGACTAGGGGCTACAAACAGATGGCCAGATGGTACTTTCCGACCTTGAGCAATATGATTCTGGACTTCCTGTAATTTATCTGGAAGGGCTGTAGAGATTTGTGCCCCCAATTTATGTGGTGGGATTATGTACTGTTCAGTGGGTTGGGCTACTTCCATAGTTTCAAACATACGAGAAAATTAAATTGAAACAGGAAAAGTAAAGAGCCCATCGTGATGGGCACCCGACAGTAACTGTGTAAGGTACCTGTAAAAGGTTTCGTTCAGAGTGGAGGTCATACACAGATTGACTGCATATTACAGTTGGACTGCAGCTGGAAGACAGGTGGAGCCAAAGAGTCCCAGGGGTAGAAGCACCAAGCAGAGTGTATGCTGTAGAGACTAAAGCTTCGTACACACGATCTGATTTTTCAACGGGAATTGTGTGATGACTGGCTGTTGGCAGAAAATCTGAGCGTTTGTACGGCCATCGCTCAATCATTGTCGGATTTTCTGCGGACAAATGTTGGATGGCAGGCTTTAAAATTTTCCGCAGACAAATGTCTGATTTTCCGATCGTGTGTACACAAGTCGGTCAGACAAAAGTCCAAAGTACAAACATGCATGATTAGAAGCAAGGACAAGCCAGAATCGGTCGGTCTTGTAAACTAGCGGAGAATTAACATTCGTGACGTGGCAAATTATGAAATCTCGAAATGCAGCGCACATTCTCTTCTTCTTTAATGGGATAATAATGAAGCTGCTTTGCTGGTGATACTGATGGAGTTCTGCCAAACGCATTTTAACCACTTCCCGACCGCCGCACGACGATGTACGTCGACAGAATGGCACGGGCAGGCATAAGGGCTTACATGTACGTCCTTGCCTGCCCGCCGGTCGGGGGCCCGATCGGGCCCCCGCCCGGTGCCTGCGGCGGTCAGTATTCGTTCGGGAGCGATCCCGGACGAGGGGACGGCCATTCATTCATGGCCACCCCCTCGCGATCGCTCCCGACGAATGAAAATGTCCCGTGACATCATTTCCTCTCCTGTAATGTAAACACAGGAGAGGAAGTGATGTATTCTCTCCTCCGTGTCGGTATTTTTCGTTCCGGCACCGAGGAGAGAGGTTCGGTGAGTTGCACCAACACACCACACATACAGTAGAACATGCGAGGCACACTCACACCCCCCCTTTACCCCCCGATCACCCCCCAATTACCCCTGCCCCCCCAGTCACAGTGACACCAATTGCTTTTTTTTTTTTTTGCATTGGTGTCATTTGTGACTGTAATAACTGTTAGGGCAGTTAGGGTTAGCCCCCTTTAGTTCTAATGTGCCCCCCTAACCCCCCCAATAAAGGTTTAACCCCGTGATCACCCCCCGTCGCCAGTCTCACTAAGGCTGGGTTTACATTGCAGCGGTTTATGAGAACGAATGTGATTCGCACCGCACTGCAGTGCAAATCACATCCGATCTCTGTGCGATTCGAGTTCAGCCATACAGATAGTATGGCTGAATTCGTGTCGCACCCGCCACACCCGCCGCACCCGCCGCAAATTCGCACGGGACCCTTTTTTTGGCCCGCAGCAGAATCGGATCGCATGGGTGTTCACACCATGCGATCCGAGTTTGCAGATCGCACTGCGATATGCGAACTGATCTGGGGGTGTCATTAACATTTCACTGACACTCCCAGCAGTTCGCATAGGGCAGTGTGAACTGCCGCCGGGAGGCATGCGATGCGGGAACCCGCCGCGGATTCATGGCGTTCCCGCATCGCTCCAGTGTGAACCCAGCCTAATAAGCGATAGTTTTTCTGATCGCTGTATTAGTGTCACAGGTGACGCTAGTTAGGCAGGTAGGTATTTAGGTTCGCCGCAGCTTTTTATAGCGCCAGGGACCCCCATATACTACCGCATAAAGCCCCCTGATTGCCCCCTAGTTAACCCTTTCACCAGTGATCACCATATAACTGTTACAGGTGACGCTGGTTGGTTAGTTATTTTTTTATAGTTTCAGGGCACCCACCATTTATTACCTAATAAAGGTTTAACCCCCTGTTCACCCGGCGGGTGTCATTTGTGACTGTAATAACTGTTAGGGCAGTTAGGGTTAGCCCCCTTTAGTTCTAAGGTACCCCCCTAACCCCCCCAATAAAGGTTTAACCCCGTGATCACCCCCCGTCGCCAGTGTCACTAAGGCTGGGTTCACATTGCAGAGGTTTATGAGAACGGATGTGATTCGCACCGCACTGCAGTGCAAATCACATCCGATCTCTGTGCGATTCGAGTTCAGCCATACAGATAGTATGGCTGAATTCGTGTCGCACCCGCCGCAACCGCCGCAAACTCGCACGGGACCCTTTTTTTGGTCCGCAGCAGAATCGGATCGCATGGGTGTTCACACCATGCGATCCGAGTTTGCAGATCGCACTGCGATATGCGAACTGATCTGGGGGTGTCATTAACATTTCACTGACACTCCCAGCAGTTCGCATAGGGCAGTGTGAACTGCCGCCGGGAGGCATGTGATGCGGGAACCCGCCGCGGATTCGTGGCGTTCCCGCATCGCTCCAGTGTGAACCCAGCCTAATAAGCGATCGTTTTTCTGATCACTGTATTAGTGTCACAGGTGACGCTAGTTAGGCAGGTAGGTATTTAGGTTCGCCGCAGCTTTTTATAGCGCCAGGGACCCCCATATACTACCGCATAAAGCCCCCTGATTGCCCCCTAGTTAACCCTTTCACCAGTGATCACCATATAACTGTTACAGGTGACGCTGGTTGGTTAGTTATTTTTTTTATAGTTTCAGGGCACCCGCCATTTATTACCTAGTCTCACTAGTGTACCCCTAAATTTAGGGGTGTCTACTTTCCAAAATGGGGTCATTTGGGGGGGTTTGTGCCATCTTGGCATTTTATGGCCTTCAAAACTGTAACGCCCTTGGAAAGCCTGAAGGCGGTGCTTGGTTTTCGGGGGCCCCGTACGTGGCTAGGCTCCCAAAAAGTCCCACATATGTGGTATCCCCGTACTCAGGAGAAGCAGCAGAATTTATTTTGGGGTGTCATTTCACATATGCCAAAATTAAAGTTTGTAATTTCCCCGCATCTTGTGGCAAAATATAAAATATTCCATGGACTCAAAATGCCTCTCAGCAAATAGCTTGGGTGTCTACTTTCTAAAATGGGGTCATTTGTGGGGGTTTTGTGCCATCTTGGCATTTTATGGCCTTCAAAACTGTAATAGGTAGTGAGGAGTGAAGTCAAATATTTACGCCCTTAGAAAACCTGAAGGCGGTTCTTGGTTTTCGGGGCCTCGTACGCAGAAAGGCTCCCAAAAAGTCCCACATATGTGGTATCCCCGTACTCAGGAGAAGCAGCAGAATTTATTTTGGGGTGTCATTTCACATATGCCCATAGCATGTGTGAGCAATATATCATTTAGTGACAACTTTGTGAAAAAAAAATTAAAAAAAATTAAAGTTTGTAATTTTCCCGCAACTTGTGGCAAAATATAAAATATTCCATGGACTCAAAATGCCTCTCAGCAAATAGCTTGGGGTGTCTACTTTCTAAAATGGGGTCATTTGTGGGGGTTTTGTGCCATCTTGGCATTTTATGGCCTTCAAAACTGTAATAGGTAGTGAGAAGTGAAATCAAAAATTTACGCCCTTAGAAAGCCTGAAGGCGGTGCTTGGATTTCGGGGCCCCGTACGCGGCTAGGCTCCCAAAAAGTCCCACATATGTGGTATCCCCGTACTCAGGAGAAGCAGCAGAATTTATTTTGGGGTGTCATTTCACATATGCCCATAGCATGTGTGAGCAATATATCATTTAGTGACAACTTTGTGTAAAAAAATAAAATTATTTTTTTTTTGCCATTATTCAATCGCTTGAGGCAAAAAAATAAAATATTCAATGGGCTCAACATGCCACTTATCAATTTCCTTAGGGTGTCTACTTTCCAAAATGGGGTCATTTGGGGGGGTTTTGTACTGCCCTGCCATTTTAGCACCTCAAGAAATGAGATAGGCAGTCGTAAACTAAAAGCTGCGTAAATTCCAGAAAACGTACCTTAGTTTGTAGATGTGACAACTTTTGCGCAAACCAATAAATATACAATTATTGACTTTTTTTTTACCAAAGACATGTGGCTGAATACATTTTGGCCTAAATGTATGACTAAAATTGAGTTTATTGGATTTTTCTAATAACAAAAAGTAGAAAATATAATTTTTTTTCAAAATTTGCGCTCTTTTTACGTTTATATCGCAAAAAATAAAAATCGCAGAGGCAATAAAATACCATCAAAAGAAAGCTCTATTTGTGGGAAGAAAAGGACGCAAATTTTGTTTGGGTACAACATTGCATGACCGCGCAATTACCAGTTAAAGCAGCGCAGTGCCAAATTGTAAAAAGACCTCTGGTCATTTACCAGCAAAATGGTCCGGTCTGAGGGTGGTTAAAAGACTTTTATTTTCTAGTGTTATCAAGAATAATATTGTTATGCTTGTTTTTTTTTCTTTGGGCAAGTTACCACAACACCATTATCCCGTAGTTTTTAAGATCAAAGCTACAACTATGTTGGTGTCACTTGTTAATTTTACATTGTATTTTTTTAAATGTAACCCCTACTCCCAAACTGTCATTTGAAGTAAAACACATAGCCAAGTATTTTTCTCCACAATTTTTTTACTGTGCATTAAAAAAAGAAAACACATAAAATTAGACATGCTATTTGCCAATAGAACTTAACCAAAAAGTGCATTCTATGCATCCAAAAATATAGAAAATATACCAAATCAAATCATTATTCAACCAAAAAATCAAATAAAAGCCTCATACATGTGTCCTCCTTCTTAATGTAGGGGGTCATCAATATCAAGAGTTGGTGAAAGCAGGGGTCCGTCATCTGGAGATAATTCTGAAAATCATCCGGATTATTCTCCTGGAGCTCCCAGAGCAAAGGCATATGACATAATTGGTCACGATTAATAAAGCAACCAATTTTTGGTAGAAGAAATCCTCCTCCTCCTGTTCCTGGACTGGACTTGGGTCAAAACAATAACTCCAAGGCCAATAATAAATAACACGTTTACTCCTCCGATTCCGCAACATGTCTGGTTGACGAACGGGTGTTCAGAAATGAACTGAAAAGCACGAAATGAAAAGCGCAAAATGAAAAGCATGAATCAACACTCACCAAACTTCTACTAACACAAAATTAGCAGAAGGAGCCCAAAGGGGGGTGCCTGACAATTGAACTTCCTCTTTATCGGCTCATAGTACGTCTAGTGCATCACTACGTCCGTTTTTGTTTGGCCAACAATTGTGTTCCGTTTGTGTGCAAGACAAAATCCAGGCACACACCCTTCGGAAAAAAGTTGGACGCTTTGTCTGCGGAAAATCCAATTGTGTGTGCGAGGCTTTATATCCTCAGGGGGCAGAGTGGACAGAGCTGCAGCACAAAACTGGAAAGTCCCAGGTTTACACCAGGCAGGCACATGACAAACAGAAATTCAATAAACAGCACCAGCAGCACCAAAACTAGATTCCAAGATCATTTTGTTTGTTGGTAAAAAAAAGTAATATAAAAACATCAAAAGCATTTCAGGGCAATACCACTCCCCTTCATCAGGGCTCAACACAGGATAAAACACAGGGAGAAAAGAACCAGTAGTGAACTCTCCACATGGGGTAACAACTTGATAGCAGTTGCAGTTAATTATCTTAGTAATATCTTGGTATAATCATGGTATAATAGTAAATTATCTTGGACTCTTTTACCCGGTTTAGGTCTGGCACTTCTTTTTTTATTTCTTTGTTTTAGCCTGACATGGCAGCCAATAGAGCTATGGACGGCCCAACAACAGGTGTGGGTACCTACATAGCTGAGAATCTTTAGGAGCTCTTTCAAAAAATGTAACTATTGTTATTGATTCACTTTATGTCTAGTGGTCTGTACTAATTGCAAACCTGATGATTTCAGCTCCGTCATTATAAAAAGGAATATGTTTAACCAACTAATAATTAATCACTTTAATGGACATAGTGTAATTTGGGTTAGAGAAAAAAGCAGCACTTCGAAAAGAAATCCTCTATGAAGTCATCACGCATTCCTCTTAAATTTTAAGGTCTGCAGTCAGAGAGAAATGAAAAAGGCAGCTGTTGGAGATTCTAAACTTCTAGTGACAAATGTTGTAAGACCGGAGATAAATGGCATGACATGTGGCAAAACCCCTTATAGAAACCTCTGTCTAACAAGTGAAATGAGACAACTTACAAGAAGCAGCGGCATATCATGTCAGCACACAAATTGCTCCAAATGAAAACGGTTTTGTAATATTTACAGCTGAGACACATGATGGTTTTCACACCTCGTTCTTTTTTTTTTGTTTTTTTGTAATAAAGCTCAGAACATAATTGGCAGAACTGAAGCTGTCTAGATCCTTCCATGAATGTATATGCAACATAAATAAAGACTACTCAAAGTGGGCCTAACCACAGAAAGTGAAGATTTGCTACATTATAGGGAACATCTAGAAATTGTACCCAAGCAATGCTTTGAATATTGACATTCTGTCTGAAATTCATGCTGAAAAATAGCACTGCACTTCCTGCCAGGTGAGTGTGCCTAGGCACCTGTATGCCTAAAGCCTCATTGCTATATATCTGTACTGTGGGATCTAAAAAGTCTTGCTAGCCAAAATGTTTTTTTTTGTTTTAAGTAGATAAGTAAGTAAAGTAGTAAGGTAGTAAAGTAGTAAGGTAAAGTAGCAATGGTCAGTTTATATTGTGTTGTCTGTATCCTGTTGGTGAGACTTTGATTCACTTCCTGTCCAAGAGGTGCAACAGGAAGTGATAAAAAAATCTCTAAAATGTGAGCGTGATTCACTTCTCAGACAGCTGTTGCCGCAACAGGTGTCCCCCATGGAAGATTTACTCTTAACTCTAGTTCTGGCAAAAATTGTAAAAGGCTGGGGTTAATTTACTAAGGGGAGATAGGCTGTTCACTTTGCAAGGGAATTTTTGCTTGTGTTAGTGAATGAAGTGCTGCTTTCCTGATTTTATTCATCCATTCATGTGCATGCAAAAAATAGTTTTTTATATTTCCCATGTACATGATTGGGTATTCTTTGCAAATGTAATTTTTGATAATGTTCACTGAGCTAAGGGAACTTCTCTTACAAAGTGCAAATTCCCTTGCAAAGGGAATCCCCAATGGTTACAGAAACAGCAATGAAAACCTCACAAACGTTTTAACCTTTTCCTATTCTTTTCAAAACTTTAACCACTTTCAGATCGGACCATTTTGCTGGCTTAAAGCGGAGGTCCATCCTAAAGTGGACCTTCCGCTCATTGGAACCCTCCCCCCCCTCCGGCGCCACAATTGGCACCTTTCAGGGGGGAGGGGGTGCAGGTACCTGTACAGTACAGGTATCTGCACCCACTTCCGGCGTAGATTCTGCAGAAGCTACGCCCCTTTCCGCAGAATCTACGCCCCTTTCCAAAGGTCCCCCACTGTCTGCTGGGAAACACACGGATCCCAGAGACAGCGGGGACCATCCTTATTGCGCAGCGCGACTCGCGCATGCGCAGTAGGGAACCGGGAAATGAAGCCGCAAGGCTCCACTTCCTGATTCCCATACCCAAGATGGCGGCGGCAGCACCCGAGAGACGATTGAGAGATCGGCTTCGGGTGCCGACATCACGGGCGCGCTGGGCGGGTAAGTGTCATTATTTTAAAAGTCAGCAGCTGCAGTATTTGTAGCTGCTGGCTTTAAAAAAAAAAAAAAACGGCGGACTCCCGCTTTAAGACCAGACGACTTTTTGCGATTCGGCACTGCGTCGCTTTAACTGACAATTGCGTGGTCGTACGACGTGGCTCCCAAACGAGCTTTGATCATCTGCTAAAAGAGGAAGGTCTTGAGTTTTAGACCTAAAAGCCAGGTGATTTTCTTCCAGGCGGATGTTGATTGGTAGAGCATTCCATAGCCGAGGCCCTTGGACAGCGAATCTCTGTGTTGTCTGTATCCTGTTGGTGAGACTTTGATTCACTTCCTGTCCAAGAGGTGCAACAGGAAGTGATAAAAAAATCTCTAAAATGTGAGCGTGATTCACTTCTCAGACAGCTGTTGCCGCAACAGGTGTCCCCCATGGAAGATTTACTCTTAACTCTAGTTCTGGCAAAAATTGTAAAAGGCTGGGGTTAATTTACTAAGGGGAGATAGGCTGTTCACTTTGCAAGGGAATTTTTGCTTGTGTTAGTGAATGAAGTGCTGCTTTCCTGATTTTAATCATCCATTCATGTGCATGCAAAAAATAGTTTTTTATATTTCCCTTGTACATGATTGGGTATTCTTTGCAAATGCAATTTTTGATAATGTTCACTGAGCTAAGGGAACTTCTCTAATGCCCCGTACACACGAGCGGACTTTTCGACATCCAAACTCTGACGGACTGAGTCCGTCGGACTATCCGATCGTGTGTGGGCTGCAACGGACTTTAGCGAAGCTAAAGTCTGACGGACTTTAGAAATGAAGCATGCTTTAAATTTTCCCGACGGAACTCCGCCGGACCCGGTCCCCTTCGAAAAATCCGCTCGTGTGTGTGCTACTCCGACGGACTAAAACCGACGCTAGGGCAGCTATTGGCTACTGGCTATGAACTTCCTACGTCGAATCCAGTCGTACGTCATCACGTTCGACTCCGTCGGAGTTTGGTGTGATGGTGTGTGGTCAAGTCCGTTCGGTCGAAAAGTCCGCCAGAACTCCGTCGGAACTCCAGCGGAACTCCGGCGGAACTCCTTTGGAGGTCTGTCAGACTTAATCCCTCTCGTGTGTACGGGGCATTACAAAGTGCAAATTCCCTTGCAAAGGGAATCCCCAATGGTTACAGAAACAGCAATGAAAACCTCACAAACGTTTTAACCTTTTCCTATTCTTTTCAAAACTTTAACCACTTTCAGATCGGACCATTTTGCTGGCTTAAAGCGGAGGTCCATTCTAAAGTGGACCTTCCGCTCATTGGAACCCTCCCCCCCCTCCGGCGCCACAATTGGCACCTTTCAGGGGGGAGGGGGTGCAGGTACCTGTACAGTACAGGTATCTGCACCCACTTCCGGCGTAGATTCTGCAGAAGCTACGCCCCTTTCCGCAGAATCTACGCCCCTTTCCAAAGGTCCCCCACTGTCTGCTGGGAAACACACGGATCCCAGAGACAGCGGGGACCATCCTTATTGCGCAGCGCGACTCGCGCATGCGCAGTAGGGAACCGGGAAATGAAGCCGCAAGGCTCCACTTCCTGATTCCCATACCCAAGATGGTGGCGGCAGCACCCGAGAGACGATTGAGAGATCGGCTTCGGGTGCCGACATCACGGGCGCGCTGGGCGGGTAAGTGTCATTATTTTAAAAGTCAGCAGCTGCAGTATTTGTAGCTGCTGGCTTTTTAAAAAAAAAAAACGGCGGACTCCCGCTTTAAGACCAGACCACTTTTTGCGATTCGGCACTGCGTCGCTTTAACTGACAATTGCGTGGTCGTACGACGTGGCTCCCAAACAAAATTGACATCCTTTTTTCCCCACAAAAAGAGCTTTCTTTTGGTGATATTTGATCAGCCCTGTTGTTTTTATTTTTTGCTCTATAAACAAAAAAAGAGCGACAATTTTGAAAAAAAACATTATTTTTTACCTTTTGCTATAATAAATATCCCCCAAAAATATATATAAAAAAACTTTTTTCCCTCAGTTTAGGCCGATACGTATTCTACATATTTGTGGTAAAAAAATCGCAATAAGCGATTATTGATTGGTTTGCACAAAATTTATAGCGTTTACAAAATAGGGGATAGTTTTATGGCATTTTTATAAAGTTTTTTTTTTACTAGTAATGGCGGCGATATGCAATTTTTATTGTGACTGCAAAACATTATGGAAGACACATTGGACATTTTTGAGACATTTTTGGGACCATTGTCATTTATACAGCAATCAGTGCTATACAAATGCACTGATTCCTGTGTAAATGACACTGGCAGTGAAGGGGTTAACCAGGGGGTGGCAGTGTAGGGGTTAAGTGAGTCCTAGGGGCGTGTTACTAACTGTGGGGGGAGTGGCTGTGTGTTAGTGAACACTGATCTCTGCTCCAATCACAGGGAGCAGAGATCAGTGTCACTTGTTGCTAGGCAGAACGGAGAGATGCTGTTTACTTCCGCATCTCCCCGTTCATCTTCCCCGTGAGATGATCGCGGGTATCCCCGCGATGATTGAGTCCGCTGGACCCATGACCGGACTCATGGGGGTCCCGACCAGTGTGCGCGCTGCCGGTGGCGCACGCACGATGGCACGGCGGCATTCTTAAAGGGACGTACCTGTACGGCCATATGCCTGTCTGTGCCATTTGCCGACGTACATCGTCGTGCAATGGTCGGTGGTTGTAAACCCTTATGCTGCATACACACGACCGGACTTTCTAGCAGACTAGGTCTGACGGAATCAGTCCGTTGGACAATCCAATCGTGTGTGGGCTAATCCAATCGTATTTCATTAAAAAAATCAGACGGACCTAGAAATAGAACATGTTTCAAATCTGTCCGACGCACTCAATTCCTATCGGGAAAACCGTTTGTCTGTATGCTGGTCCGACGGACTAAATACGACGCAAGGGAAGCTATTGGCTACTGGTTATTGAACTTTTTTTTTTTAGTCCCGTCTTATGTCATCACGTTCAAAACGAAGAGACTTTCGAACAGTTCGTATGTGACCAAGTCCGTTTGTTCGGAAAGTCCCTCGTAACTCCTATAATAAGGTTTACCTGTAGCCCACAGGATATCCCCTAAACCTGCACGGCTTAGAAGATATCCCCTGTATTTGCATGTGCCTGACGTCACCGGCACATGCGCACTGAAGCGTGCCCTTTGCTTCAGTAAGTGTGCCGCTACCAGCCGGAGCTGCGATACCCGGAAGTAACCCCCGGGAGTGATTTCGCCAGCCGGTGCTGTGTACAGGTATCACAGCGAGGGCTTTGATCTCAGGTGAGTATTACATAATTAGCCCCCCAAGTCCCAGCTGCACCTTTCTCCTTGGATGATGCATTTTCACCATCTACACAGGCTGGTGCAGAGGTCCTGTGGTTTAAAAGCTGCACTGTTCTCCCTCTTCTTTCCTTGGGGACACTGGGACAGATCAGAGCTGTCCTGATTGGTCATTGCCAGCACATGACCCGGCTGACCAATCAGAATGGTTCTGATCCATCCTAGCGTCCTGGGGAAAGAAGAGCAGGAACAGCTCAGTTTTCATACCCCAGGACAGCTGCACCAGGCTGCATGGGCGTTGAAACTGTATCACGAGTGGAGGTAAGTGCAGCAGTGACACAGGAAGTGGGGGTTTAGTTCACATTTTTATTTATTCTGAAAAAGGTGAACTTACCCTTTAAAGCAACCCTGTCAGTAAACGAAAAAATATATGCATAACTAACCATTACCGCTCACTGATTGGGTTGCTAGAGGTTACTGCACAGTGCACACACTTACCGCTCACTGATTGAGTTGCTAGAGATTACTACACACCATTACCACTCACTTATTGGGTTGCTAAAGATTACTGCACACCATCACCGCTCACTGATTGGGTTGCTAGAGGTTACTGCACACCATCACCTCTCACTGATTGGGTTGCTATAGGTTACTGCACACCATCACCGCTCACTGTTTGGGTTGCTAGAGGTTACTGCACACCATCACTGCTCACTGATTAGGTTGCTATAGGTTACAACACACCATCACCGCTCACTGATTGGGTTGCTAGAAGTTACTGCACACCATCACCGCTTATTGATTGGGTTGCTAGAAGTTACTGCACACCATCACCGCTTATTGATTGGGTTGCTAGAAGTTACTGCACACCATCACCACTCCCCCATTGGTTGCTAGAAGTTACTGCACATTCATTCCTGTAAATCATTCACAGTGTCCCCCTCTGTAAGCTGCTCTGGTCCAGCCTTTGCTTTATCAATTCACCCCCCTCCACTGTTGACAGAAGGATGAACAAAAACAATCACAGCCCACGCTGTGTCTTTCATATTAGCCCTGCTGTCCGGAGAAATGGCAGGGCAGGAGGAACACTAACTGTGACTGGAGAAGGGGCGGGGGTGAGCGGGTGGAACACAAAGTTGTTCTGCCTCACGTCCTGTAACAGCCACTGATGACTGACATAGGGAGAAATGGGATGAGCGTGCTCCGACACATACAGCCCACATCTTGCTTCTCCCCTGTCAAACTCAATGAGCCAGGAGAGCAAGTGGGGAATCGGCTGCACCCGCTACACAGGATGAAATTTTGCGGGCAGTGTGGGCTTAAGGAGCAGTTGCTTTTGGGGCCCCCCAACAATGATTTGGCCCTGGGAAACTGCCCCTTTTGCCCCGCATTAAAGACGACCATGCCTGCAGCAGAACAAATCTATCAGCTCCAGATATATATATCAGTAAGCAGTTAAACCTACTACAGAGATGTATATTATCATAGAGGAGAAAGGTATAACTGTGCATACCAAGCTACTGCCGAAAAGAGTTTTTATTGCCTACCTGCAATGTATTGTAAATGGATTAAAGGGATCAATATTTAACTCGCATCTTTAGCTAAGCAAACAAAATGAGTAAGAAGGCAGCACTTAGGTGAAACTAGTAAGAAAGAGTACTGTAGTATACAGTACTCAGTGTAGAGGAATGAGCAATAGTGAGAGTTTTCATTGCTCTGACATTTTGTCAAAATGCTTTGCAGTCAAAAGGGAAGGTAAAATTAAAGAAGAACCTCCAACCCCCCCTCCTATTCCCCCCCTTACCATTTTAGCTGGTAAGTCCACAAAACACATACATGCCTGAGCAAACCACCAGGCTGCTGCTGAGTACCGGGTCCCATGCCACCATCCTTATTTGTTACGTCATCAGGAGCCAGCTGTCCATGTCCTTGCATTCGGCTGCACACTAGTGTCCCCAGAAGCTCACTAAGACCACTCCTTAACGCGAGTATGGCATCAAAGGCATCACTACATATTAAAAGTGACACTTCTCCACACAGACATAATTAACTCCTTGTAATCTGTGGCCCAGCTTCCGTAAACGCTTTACATTATTTGCTACGGACAACAGTTCTTCAATACAGTTCTTAACTCTTCTCTCTTTTTTGTGCAGCATTTCTGAGGTGATGCTGTGGAACTTGCAGCAGACTCCACCAGCCCAGTTGCCTGTCACCTCACCCCAGTGACATTGGTTCATATATTACACTTGAATACTAGGAAGCTCAACTTTGTACACTCTCCTCAGGTCTTGTGCCATCTTCTTTGACTTCCAGACTGGGTCCTAGGATGCCCTGTGCCGTGAATCAGTGGCAGTATTGGAGTTCTGAGTGCTAGAGAGGGAGCCTAAGCGCACAAGCCCCTTTAATACCAGGGCCCTCCATCTCCTGTCAAGTCATCATTGCTTCCCAACTGACTGGCTACTTATGCACTTAACACTAGTACTTTAGTCTTTGGCAACGGCAATATTGCCTCCTCCGAATTGCTTCACTGCATGTTAGACATCTGTACTGCATCTTCTCTATGTCTTCTTGATCTTGGGTGTGAACCCTGTTCTGTGATACACAAAGCATTCATGCACCCCTTTAAGATTGTCCTGACATGACTTAGGCCAGGGCAAGATGTTTGTATAACAAAGTTCTTTACTAAAAGTTATTTAAAGTTTAAGTATACCCACCATAGTTTTCAGCCAAGGAAGCTGCCATCTTTGCCTCTGTTTAATCTACAACTACCATGATGATGCACATGTGATCAGTTATGCAACCAGCAATTGGATGGTTTGACAGTATGGTTGAGAGCACAACCAATGGGAGTGTTTTATGGATGGGTTTACTTCTGCTTTAAGTATAAGAGATATACAGGCAATTCTTATACATCTTTCCTTAAAAAAAGTGCTTCTTTGTGCCCATTAGATGTTTCCTCATGCCTCTGTCCCTGAGGTAGTCATGCCTTAAGTAGGTGAGAAAGTATTTTTAGAGTCTATGAGTCCATTAAGCAGTGGCATAATTCCATATCACTGGAAGTCTGACTGGGTTCCCACAATGGTGGGTGGTATTAAACAAGGTAACAATAACATCCTGTCACAGCTTCTATTCTCAGTTTCCAGTTTCCATGCATGGAGCAGAACCAAACCCTTGCCTAGAGGCAGTTCCCCTTGTAACTGTTTGCCCTAGCAGAGAGCGGTACTTCCCAAAAAGCCCAGGAAAACCTGATCAGCAGTGTTAACCCTTGCTTTTCACGACTTAATAACTCTGCAGGACAACTGAACTAAATGGTGCAATTAACTCACATTGTAATATACAGTTTTACCAAGAAATGCAAACAAAGTAATCAGAACCACAACTGTCAAAAAATATACTGTACAAAATACAGTAAATCCATTGAAAGCACCTGCTTACAGCAGATGATGCACATGCACCATGGTGTGTCATCGGTATGCCAGCTGCAAGTATTAGGGAGAGACAGACGGCCTCTCTAAAGGCACACCTATGCGCATGCACACTTGAATGTCCTAAGGCCCCCTTGAATAACGTGGGTATCTTAGGAGGCTATAGAAAGTGAAACATCATACTCGCCTGGATGAGAACCTCTGAATTAGGGGCAGAATTCCATGAAAAATGTAGAAATAAATAAATAAAACAGTTTGCAATTTTGAGAAAGGAGGGCAAAAAGTGGCTGGGAAAGATGAAGGTCAGCTTTATGTAACTTTTGGTGGGATTTAAGGGTGCAATAGGGGTTAAATGGCTCCTGAGTGTTACAACACCACCTTTGTTTCCACTACCCAGGACCTGTTGTTTGTCAAAAAAATGGGCACTCATTAGCGTTGTTAATTTTTTTTTTTTATATATAAAAATAACATAAAACTGGTTGTGAAAAACTGTAAAATAAAAAAGCTAAAAGAGAACTATGGCCTTTTTGGGCATACTTCTCCTGTGAGTCACAGGAGTGCACTTTTGTATTTCTGTGAGCCACATTCAGCTGATAGCAGGATATTGCCTGCTATCAGCTGTCCTGGCAGAGCTGCTCCAGGCTCTAGAAGAGTCCCAACACTATTGTCAGAATCCACTCTGCTGCCTGATTGGCAGATGGCTAAGAGCTGGAGTCAGCTGCGCCCGCTCACTCCCCAGCCTGGTGCTCCAGTGAGCACTGGAGGGGCAGACCAGAGAGTGGTGATTGATGGTCACTGCTCTCCACTCCAAGAAGGCTGAGAACTGAGTGATCAGCAGTCATGGGATGTCTCAGATCTCAGGATTTGGGAGGCCATAGGCTGGGAAAATTTCTTTCCTGCATACACGGGTTGCAGGAAAGAAATTTGCATGATTCTCCCATTAACACAGACAGTACTAACGGGAATTTTCTAAAAATCTATTTTTACAAATTTGGGACTGGGAGAGAAAATCAGTTGTTTTTGTCCAGGTCCTCCACAGTCGTACGAATTGGCTGCTTGGAATTGATTTAAGCCACTGTGTAACTATTGACCGGAATATATCTGTTCCGGTCGGTAGATTTAAAATAAGTTTTAAATTCTAAATGTTGATCAATTACTGATATCTCACAATTGAGGAAATGGATGGTATCAAGACCAGCCTCATAGCTCAAAACTATGCCCCTATCATTATGATTGAGTGAAGTCATAAAGGCATCAAGAGATTCCCCATAATTCCATAGGAGGAGGATGTCGTCAATGTACCTGGCCCAGAGAACTAGTTCTGGTCTCTTCAGGGCATAGGTGACATCTTCCTCCCATTGGGCCATGAACAAGTTTGCCAAACTGGGGGCAAACATGGCCCCCATGGCCACATCCCTCTTCTGCAAATAAAATTGATTTTGAAACCAAAAATAATTGTGTTGAGTAGAGACGTTCCATAATAAAATTCTGCTTAATCAAAGGAAAAGTTGTGTTTTTTAGATAGATTGTGTTCAACGGCAGAAAAACCTAAATCATGAAGGATACATGTATATAGGGAAGCAACATCTGCTGTCACCAAAATCATGCCTTCCCGATACTCAATGGATTCAAGGAGTCTGATAGTGTCTCGAGTGTCCTTAAGATAAGAGGGAATTAATCTGACTACTGGTTGAAGATGGAAGTCTACATGCCTTCCTATTTTGGATGTGACCGAGTCAATCCCACTGACTATGGGACATCCAGGGGGATTGACTTGTTCTTTATGTACCTTTGGAAAGTAGTATATTGCAGGGATGCAAGGAGCCAAAGGTAGAAGAAAGTTTTTCTCTTTATTACCCAGAATGACCAACAAGGAACCCTCATTCACAAGGTAAACAAGGGCATTTTTGTAGCTAGATGTAGGGTCCATAGGGATACAACTATTTGTACTATGATCTCCAAGGATCTTATTCATCTCTTTCACATAGTAGTTTTTAGCTATTATGACGATCCCCCGCCTTTATCTGCCGGGCGGATGATCAGGTTTTTGCCGTCATATGACCCAGTGGTGACGGGATTAAGTCTCTGATCCCAGTGAGGTTTAGATTAGCTGTCATGAATCACATGACCGGCGTTACCCGCTTTTCAAGTGAGGTGTTTGCCTAGTGTTGGCCACATCATTTCTGGGTTGATACCTCAGGTGCAGTCACGCCCCCATGACGTTATCCTTGGTGTCGTGGGATTGGGTCTGCTCTGTTTATTGGCTCCCAGATTGAGGCTTGGAACTCATGCCGTCATGTGATTGGCTTTGCTTCAATCACTGGTTTCAGGATTTTGGGCGTGGTATTCATGCTGGCCGCACCTCTTCTGGGTTGATGCCACATACCATGTTTTGCTGGTTTGTTGCTTAACCCATGTGTTATTTATAAATATGTGCAATGTGGGGAGGCCAATGTATCCCCCAGTTGAAGTACATTGGGATGAAACGCATCAAGCTTGGCTTTTCAGCCCCCCACATTGCTTTTATTCTGTGATCACAGTTTAACTTTTATGGATGAATGTTGTTTTTTTTTTCAATAAAACCCACCTTTTTGACCTACACCATATGGAGGTATTTTTTCTTTCTATATCCCCTCAGATGAGAGTTTTTGACTTTCCAATCTGGCTCCTTAACATCTGAGTTCCAGCTTCACGTTCCCCTGCAAGATTTCCTGGATCCATTCTTGGAGTTCGCTGGATTCCCTGGATCGTTTTTGGAAGTCGGCCGATCGGGCCATTACCGCACAATTAACTCGTTGTCACTGACACTCGAGTCCACTACTTCTGTTTAGAGTAGATACCCCTTATCCTGGGTGGAGGAAACATTATCCCTGGTGCTCTACATGCCTGCCAAGCCATTGTACCCCACTTCTGAGCAATAACTTTTTTTGGTGGACTCTATATAAATTCACCTTAGGATTTTTCCACATTATATATATTTTCTCATATTTATTTAATTTGAGATTGATTCTTATCATATGTTTGCACCATTTGCATATATTTGGTATACTGTTATAGCTTATTGTTTTTCATTTCTTAGTGCTACATTTTTTCTAATCCAATAAATTTAGCCTGCTCCTTATTTGTAGAGTTGCTGGGGAAGCTTTTAAAGGATAAGTGTTTTAAAGTAGAGTTATACTTCAACTATATGTACAGTATGTAAAGCTCTTCATAAACTGTCTGCACTATATAAGTACCTGTAATAAATAAATAGATAAAACTATCCAGCACCTACTGGAGGAATAAAACTGAAAACATCTATGCCAGCAGGATTCATTGTACAATAAAATGTTCTGTGTTATTTACTGTAACATTAGCATTGAATTCATGCTGGCAGAAGTCCACAGTGTCCTGACTCATGCATAGTAATATGATGTGCTTCTGACAGTGCCACAAAGCCCTTGTCATTTTAATGTTGTGGTTGGATGAGGCCCCATGTCAGATCTAATTGTTGACCTTTAAACTACACATCAATTAGGAGTGATTATCTGTAACAATTCTTTCATAGGAAGTACTATGGGAGTCCTGGTGGTGAGTACACCTTAAAATAATATTTTTTTTTTTCATGTCTTGAGAGAATTTCTATAGCCTTGCGAATTGCTCAAGCAAAAACATCTGAGTTAGCACTTTTACCAAGGTGTGTAAGAGTTTGTACAATTCAAATGGCCTGGGGGTGTAAGACAATAGGGCTGTTTAACCTGACAAGTCTTCTTAGCAAATAGCAAACATATGAGAATAATCTTTGAAGTGCTTGTGGCACATGAGATTTTTCCTTCGGAAAGATGTAACCTTCTCGTGAGTAGCATGTGTTCATTTGTGTTGACTCCGCCGAATCAAGTGTGCGGTTGGCACGGCGTAAATTATTTAAACAAAGGGGTCAGGTAGCAAACAACAGATGTAAACAGTGAGACTATTTCCATTCAATAGGATGGTGTTGGTTCTCTTATGGATTAAAGTAGACTGGAGATATCCACATATATTTAAATGGTAATGGAACCTGGAAACGTTTATATACAGAATGTAACTTTTATATTATAAAACCACCATGAAACCACCAAGCTACTCATATGCTCCCTTGTTATCTCTCACTTTGACTATTGCAACTCCCTTCTCCTAGGCCTACCTCTCCATAGGCTAACCCCTCTTCAGTCTATCATGAATTCTGCTGCCAGACTCATCTACCTTACCGCTCAGTGTCTGCCACCCCTCTCCACCAATCCCTACACTAGCTTCCAAATCCCCAGTGAATTAAACTCAAAATACTATCAGCAACATACAAAGCTATTCACAAATCTGCCCCAAGCTATGCCACCAATCTTGTCTCCAAATATCTCCCAAACCGTCCTCACCGCTCCTCTCAATACTTCCTGATCTCAAGCTCCCTTGTCTCCTCCTCCCATGCTTGCCTCCAGGACTTCTCATAAGCCTCTCCCATCCTCTGGATCTCTCTATCTCAATCTGTCTGGCTATCTCCTACTCTAGTTGCCTTCAGGCGATCCCTGAAAACTCATCTCCTCAGGGAAACCTATGACACCTCAAACTATCAGCTCATCCCCCACAGTTACAACCTTTTGTACCACCAGTCCCACCCTATTAGATTGTAAGCTCTTATAATCAGGGCCCTCTTATCCCTCTTGTATTTGATTGTATTGTAACTGTACCGTCTCCCTTTTATATTGTAAATGTGGCGTAACCAGTTGGTGCTATATAAATCCTGTATAATGATAATAATAATATTATTAATAGATTTTGCTAATGCAGGGCAACACTACAGGTACACAATCAGCCCTGGTTTTGACAGGAAGTTTGTCCCCCCTTCTTCCCCCACAGCCTTCTGGGACATGTCACAGGTCCCAGAAAGCTGTGGGACCAATCAGATAGCACAGCACGGTTCACGCATATACAGTAAACAGCCTGTTGTAAAGCCATAAGCATCCACAGCCGGCAGCCCACAGTTAGACCTCTTTCACACCACACCGCCCATTGCGTCGGCGGTAAAACGCAGCTATTTTTAGCGGCGTTTTACCGCCGTATTTGCGGCGCATTTCGGCCGCTAGCGGGGAGCTTTTACCCCCCGCTAGCAGCCGTGAAAGGGTTAAAACCGCCGGCAATACGCCGCAATAGCTGCGTTTTGCCTGTGGTATTACAGCGCTGCCCCATTGATTTCAATGGGGAGCAACGGTGGAGGAGCGGTAAACACACCGCTCCTTCACCGCTCCAAAGAAGCTGCTGGCAGGACTTTTTTCTGACGTCCTGCCAGCGCACCACTGTAGTGTGAAAGCCCTCGGGCTTTCACACTACATACAGCGGATTGCAGACGCTATTTCTAACGCTATAGCGCCTGCAAAACGCCCTGGTGTGAAAGGGGTCTTAGTATCCCAGCACCTGGGACCAAAACCCGGTTAAGAAACCAGCCAATTGAGGACAGAGCTGGATCCTACAGTTTATTTAACTGCTGACTTAAAATTAAAAATTAAAAATTTTTCAACAGATGACTGAACAACTGTTTTAAAGTATTCAGAATCATCTACCTAGAAGTGGTATTTTAATTATTAGTCTAGCCTGGTGAGCTATGTGAGCCTCAAACTTTTCATGTCTTACATGCTGTAATGGTGAGATCTCCTTGCTATACAAACCAGTAAAGACCATGTGTGTGCGGACTCCAGAATGTGCACCCAAACTCTTAATTGTACAAAGTAGGCCGAACTATATGAAAATGTGCATAGGGATATGCTTTAAAATCGCCATTTCCATATCCAAAAGAGGAAGAGACAAGAGCACCATGACTAAGTGTAACGAACGTAATAAGTATCAAAATGAAAGGCAAATATGCGCTTACAGTAGTGTACTCCAGACTCTCAGGGAGAAAGCCACACATGGGGGTGTGGCAACACGCTTCAGAATATTGCTAGCCCACTTTGTCAAGCCAATCATCTGCAAAGCTGCATCAGAATATATACACACTCAAAACACTTTGAGACGCCCCCAGTGACGTCAGGGCAAAAGATGTGGATTCATGGCTTTTGCCCTGAGAGTCTGTGCAGTGTCCAGCTGGTTGTTGATCCAGGACAAGAGGCTCTCTGCAGAAGATACTTGGCTTGGCTGTGAAAAGGATTGCACCTCCTGGCTTGGAATATATGTGCTTATGGAGTACACTATTGGGAGTGAGTTTTTAATAATAGAGTTAATACTCTTGACAGTTTATATTTTGCTGTCTTTGTCCTGTTGGCGAGATTACGCTTTACTCTCAGTTGTGGAGGCACATCAAGAAGTTAGAGGAAATCTCTGCAAAGTGAAAGAAATTTCCATTTTTACCACAGAAGAGCTACCCTCACCTCCTGTTCGGGTGACAACTGTAAAATGATGGGTTTCCTGTCACTTTCTGCCCCAGTGGCAATTATCACCAGTAAAATTTGAAAATGAGGGAATCTCCTTCACCAGGACACAGACAGAAATAAAAACATGACAGTGCTTCTAATGCTTCCTACTCTATCCAAAACGTACAAAAAGGCTTTGGTTAAACGTACACTTTAACATCTAACTAGATGGGGACAGCACAGAAAAGTTCATATTAATTGTATTAAAATATAATTAGTATTTTTGAGTATTGGCACAGTGCCTATTGACTTGCGTAAAGCATAGTCACTCACATCGTCCAATACATTGTCCAGATAAAGCCTTAATAGTATATATTTCCAATAAATAAAATCACCTGGGCACCATGCCTGACAGTTAGATTTATGACTTATACAGAGAAATTATTAATAGTTGACAAATAGTTGCTAAGGCTTGTACCTTGTGCTTCATGTACCTAATATAAAGACGTGAGCATGCCATGGCACTGTGACAGCAAGTATTACAGTAATGTCGGCAGTTGGTAAAACTAATGTAAAGAATTCTCAACTCTCTTGAAGTCTGGAGTTAACCCCTTTAAGACCTGGCCTTTTCTGGAATTTTTTGTTTACAAGTTTAAATTAGTATTTTTTGCTAGAAAACTACTTAGAGCCCCCAAACGTTATACATATTTTTTTTAGCAGAGACCCTAGAGAAAAAAATAGCAACAGTTGCAATATTTTATGTCATACCATATTTGTGCATTGGTCTTTCAAATGCAATTTTTGGGAAAAAAACACGCTTTTTTGAAAAAAAAAACAATAAAAAAAAACTGTAAAGTTAGCCCCATTTTTTTGCATATTGTGAAAAATGATATTACGCTGAGTAAAGAGATACCTAACTTGTCATGCCTTAAAAAAAGTTTGCACACTCGTGGAAAGGCGACAGACTACAGTACTAAATAATGTCCATAGACGACGCTTTCAAATTTCTTTACAGGTTACCTCTTTAGAGTTACAGAGGGGATCTAGTGCTAGAGTTATTGCTCTCGCTCTAAAGATCATGCCAATAGCTCACATGTGTAGTTTGAACACCGTTTACATATGCAGGTGCGACTTAAGAATGTGTCCTCTTCTACATACTAGCACAGAGGAACGGGGGGATGCTTAAAAAAAAGTCTCTGATTTATTTTACTTTTTATTTTTTCATTTTTACTTGGTCCCTTTATTTTTATGTTTTTGATCACTTTTATATCTATTACAGGAAATGTAGACATCCCTTGAAATAGAAATAAGCATGGCAGGTCCTCTTAATTGAGAGATCGGGGGTCAAAAAAAACAAAAAAAGGTAATTTTGCCTTTAAGAGAAAAAAATTCCCTTTAAGGCTGAGAGGCAGACAGGACATCAGGCGTCACTCCGGCCCTCCAAGGGTATAGAGCCGAGTGGGGGCTATCTTGCTCTCACTCGGCTTCCTGCCCAGGCATCCAATGGATCGGATTGGCTCCGGGCTTACCGACAGGTCTGGTAAGATGGGAGGCGACCGGGAAGCGGCAGGAGGCAATTCTCCCGTTGCAACTAAAAGTGACTTTTATCAGACACAGAATCGACCACAGTACAAAATAATATCGGGGTATGGCAACGGTGTTTAACGTCAAAGTAACAACGTAAATGTACTGTGGGAGGTCGTCAAGTGGTTGAATAATAAATTAATCTGAATGACCCAATTTGACCCAATTTGCATGGCTATACTACTAGAATAAGTACCTGCATTTGTTTTTATATTAGCCTCCTATAGTTCAGTGCACAACAAAAAAACAAGCAGAGAGCTCTTCGTAGGAGAGCTCAGTCAATTGAGAGGTAATGTGACTATGCTCTCCTCCTCCAGGCACATTTTTCTCTATTTATTAAAGCAAATGGAGCTTTGCTTGCTTCGGAAGTCTGAAAATGGAGCGAAGGATATATTTGTAAAACACCCCACTGTTTTACATTTTTTCCCCTGCTCCATGTAAAGAAAAGGATCTGGCAAAGTCGCTCCGTTCATAAAAATTCAAACATCCACTCATGTAAACTGGATATAGTCTGCAGGTAAAAGTGTGAGAGCCCTTAGGGACATCTACATTCTAATTAAGGCTGAGTGCTGACAGTGACATGGAGTAAGGAAAACATCAAACAAGGAGAAGCACCACAGCCAGTTCAAAGTTTAATTACAATCGTATCACATTACTTGCAGTGGATACAGTTACACATGGCTGCTCACTAAATTTCACACATTACGACCAAGAAGAAGCAACATACACACATGGGAATTATGTGTGGATGCTCTGCATTTGATTTTACTTTGAATAGGAGGTTAAAAAACCTTTACATGGCTGTGTCATTAGGTGTAAGATGTCTACAAGGTCATTCCAAATGCAAACTTCCTAAGGGCCACACTCATGTCAATTAACTCTCTGCTCTGCTCATTAATGTGCTCAGTCAGGCCAATCTTTGGTAAAGGATCAAGGAGAAAGTATAATCCAGAAGATTATGATAAGAAGCGACTAAAGGAACCAAAAAGTCCTCCAATGTACCAGTGCTAGCACAGCTTTCGTAGAGCAGAAGGTATGGGCATGCCTTGTTCAATCCCATAAAGAAGAAGACTATTCCTAATTTCCGGAGAGTGGGCAGATGCACTGGTTTATAGGAGGACCTTTTTGATCTACTTAGTCCCTTTTTACCATGAATTTTTGTGTTATAATTTCTCATTGGTCCCCAAGCTCTACAAAAAAGAACCTATAGTTTCCATTCGACTGATGATCAGCAAGCCCTAAACAGCTGTATGCAGTTTGGAATAAATGACTGTAAAATATTAGGCTATATCTGTACTATATACCAGTGGTTGTGGATGTATGGCTAGCCAATGGAGTGAAGCAGAATAATTCCCATGGCTTTACCCACTAGCCTGAAATAAGAAATAATCCTCTTATTTTTTTGAAATATGTGATAGTGTGGCTGAGCTTACAATTGTGGCAGACCTTCTCCATAAAATTGACCATTCACCCTCTTGCCACCGCACTTATGTGTTAGGTGATTATAAAGTGATTAAGAGGTACAGTTGGGGGGGGGTTGAGGTAAGATTGTGGTTCAGCCACCTATTTTACAGCCCCCCCCCCCCCGACTACAAGTGTAAACAAACCCTATAAGACATGTGAATGCCTTTTTTTTTAAAGTGGAGCTCCACCCAAAAGGGGAAGCTCTACTTGTTCACTGGTTTTGACAGGTACCCACTCCTACTTCCTGATAAGATTGTCGCACAGTGATCTAAATTCTGGCTCCTTCTAACCCCCCCCCCCCCCCCGCTGCCTTCTGGGGACACACAGAGGTCCCAGAAAATGTAGTGATCATTCAGAAAGTGCACTGCGATTTGGGCACGGAAACAGGCTGTGAATATTATATATTTGTAGCTGCTGACTTTTATTTCTTTTATTTTTTTTACAGATTGGAACTCCTCTTTAAGAAAACACTAAGCAAACAAAACAAGAACATCCCTAATTATCTGAATTATACAAGAGAAACAAAGTAGAAATTAACTAGTTCAGTTGTTCTGAAATGATTTAGAACGTACAGTAAACAAAAAACATATAAGTGGTTAAGGCTCGGCTCACACAGGGGCAACCCAACTTACGGGGCGACTTTGCAAGGCGTTTTCAGCGTGACTTTGCGCAAATTACAACGCGACTTTCTCTCACTCACACTCACTAAACACTGGGGCAAATCCCCTTGCAAAGTGAACAGCCTATTTGCCTTTAGTAAATCAACCCACATAATGCAAACTTCTCAATTGCAAACATGTAAAATGTATCTTCTTACAGCTTGTTGACATTCTGGCTGCATGAAAAAAGAGCGAATTTAGTGCTTCTTATCTGCAATATTTGCCACGCTATGGACTTTAACATGAAGTGGCAATTAATGACATACACAATTACATGTTAATCCCCTGTGTAGACACCCCTATCATAAGGGCTTTTATTCTCAGAGAATAGGTGCAGGAACTCAACCATAACCCCCCCCCCCCCCACACACACACCCTTCAAACTGCATGAAATATGGGGTGTATTTAAATTTCACTAACAGTAGGATGGGTTGTAAAAGGGCATTAAATACCATGTGTGCATTAACTGCAGAGTTCAGCGGTGCGGTATATACAGAGTGCAGAGTTCAGGTGTGCGCCACATGCAGAGTTCAGGGGTGAGCTACACACAAAGTGCAGAGTTCAGACCTCTTCTACAGCTGCTTATCTCTGCATCCCCCATTCACAACTCACTTTCACCCCTTTCAGCTCTGACCTCTGCACAACCCCCCCCCCCCCCCTTACACAGCTCCATCTTCTCCTCCCCCTCCTTAAAAAAACTCTGCCAACTTCCACATCCTACTTTTTTTGCTATATTAACCTTAAAGAGGGATTCCACCTACAAAAAAATTATTAAAAGCCAGCAGCTATAAATACTACAGCTGCTGACTTTTAATAAATGGACACTCACCTGTCCTAGGGTCCAGCGATGTCGGCAGCCGAGGCCGATCGATCGCTCGGCTCTGCCACCGCCATTCCCGGTGAGGGAATCAGGAAGTGAAGCATTGCGGCTTCACTTCCCGGTTCCCTACTGCGCATGCGCGAGTCTCTGGGACCCGCGTGTGTCCCAGCAGACAGCGTGGCGGGACAGGAAGCGGCATAGACTCCCGTGGGAGTCTATGCCCAGAAGTGGGTGCAAATACCTGTCTTAGACAGGTATCTGCACCCCCCTCCCCCCTGAAAGGTGTCAAATGTGACACCGGATGGGGAGAGGGTTCTGATGAGCGGAAGTTCCACTTTAGGGTGGAACCCCGGTTTAAGCACCCAGCCGGCTCTAGTGCCTCCCCCTCACACTATAGTCAGCTTTGCCTCTTTCACTTGCAGCAAATTATCTAGTGGGGTGTCGGCATCCGGGTACCAGGGAAAGAAATGGAGATCACAGAGGGGTCAGCCTACCACGCGATGCCCCCCCCCCCCCCCACGCCCATGACCACACTGCATCTAAGGCACCTGCATCTTCCTTGTCCCCATCCTGCACTTGGTGGGAGCTGCTCAGGAGATCAGATCTGAGACAAGCTGTCACTTTTAAACACAGAAGCTGGACCTCTGTGTTTACAAATGATAGTGGTGAACAGGGAGCAGAGGGCCTGAGCCAAAGGTGGCAGAACTGAGTTCCACCAAGATCTAGCTGAAAAAAAGCCCTGCCTATCATTATTTCAAATATAATAGCACTAGACCAGAAACCATGTATGAAGATATTGCTGGGTTACCATGAATATACAATTATATATTGACCCAGTTTAAATTGGTCCATAACACATAATGATCATGTTATGACTTTAAGGAACTTAAAGAAATGTCAAGGGGAAGATTAAGACTAAAGCTAGCATTTAAACCAAAGCCAAAAAAGAAATAAAGAGACACCCTAGGGTGAACAGTACTAGAACACAGTAAGAATGCATATGGCATGTGTAGAAGTTTAGATCTACAACGCACACTCCTGCATTCCATACATCACAGAACACACATTTTTGTCTGTCAAAGCCTCATAGGTACATGCTTTGAATTATGAATGAAAGCTATTTTCAAGTGCTTATCACAAGGGCAATGATGTCTGACAGATATGGCCTAAGCAGTTGCTGACCACCCATATCTTTTACAAATCAGGCTGTCAAACATAAAATCTGATGCATGGACTGTCCAGTACTGGAAAATGGATATCTTGGATGGTCTAAAGAGACTCTGGTCACCACCATGACTTCACCAAGAGCCCATCAAGGAACTATGCACACAGCTGCAAGACTGCTCTAGGTCTCCAAGTACCTCAATGGTATCAACTGACAGAATTTGGCAGAGATTGGGGTGATAGAGGTCAATATAACAGAAATTAAGAAAGGTCAGCTCCAAATAGGCAGTCAGAAACCAGACAGGAATAGCCATAGCTCCTAACTGTCCCTGATTTGGAACAAAGTCCTTCTGTCCCTCTTTCCTCCTCATTTGTCCCTCATTTTGGTCTGATCTATATAGTTGTATATAAAATGCACTTGCTATGTTTTAAAAAGTGTTTCCCAGTGTTAAACCTTTCATCCTATTTCTAAATTACTGCATTGTAAATTTCAAAGGCCAGTATAAAGGAATAGTAGTGGTAAAAAAGAATCCTGTCTGCGTTTAACTAATCTTTTTTTTGTATAATTCTCCTTTAAGGGGGTGTAGCAGAGGGTTTGCTTACATACATTTGCTAATAGGTGTCCCTCGTTCCCATCTCACAAAGTTGGGAGGTATGGGAGTAGCAAAATTAGGAAAGGATGAGGAGAAGGACCAGGCCTATATTAATTTCAGTAACAGAAAACTAGGAACACTGCTAATGTTTTAGACAAGACTATGGTCATTTAGGCTGGGTTCACACCGCTGCGGCTGGGAGACCCGGATGTGATTCGCACCGCACTGCAGTGCAAATCACATCCGATCTCTGTGCGATGTGAGTTCAGCCATACAGATAGTATGGCTGAATTCGCATCGCACCCGCTCCAAACTCGCACAGGACCCTTTTTTTGGTCCGCAGCAGAATCGGATCACATGGGTGTTCACACAATGCGATCCGATTCCTGTCCGAGTTTGCAGATCGCACTGCGATATGCGAACTGATCTGGGGGTGTCATTAAGGTTTCACTGACACTCCCAGCAGTCCACATAGGGCAGTGTGAACTGCCGGCGGGAGGCATGCGATGCGGGAACCCGCCGCGGATTTGCGGCGTTCCCGCATCACTTAAGTGTGAACCCAGCCTTAGAGACCAAAGTTGACAAAGGGAGTTGAGCTTCAGGCTGCATTCACACCTGAGCGTAGCGTTTTCAAGCAGAAAAACGCGCAATTTTGCGGCGTTTTTTACCGCGATTCGCTGCGTTTTTTGCCACGATTCGCTGCGTTTTTTACCGCGATTTTGTGCAGGGCAAAAGGTCACCAATGTTAAAAGAAAAAAACGCCCAAATCTGCTCAATTCAAGCGACAAAAAAGGGTCCGGAACTTGTTTGAGCTTCAGGCGTTCGGCTTCAGGCGACATGGAGTGGAGATGTGAACCATCTCCATTGAGAATAATACATTTTTTCCCCTCCAGCGTTTTGCAGATTCAGGCTTCAAGCTACAAAACGCTCAGGTGTGAATGGGGTCTGACAGCCAAACTAATTGGGGCCAGGAGCAGAGGAATCCAGAGTTTGGTCATGCTTTGGTCTACGTCAAAGAATCAGTAATTAGCACAAAGAAATATTGTGGGAAAGGATTCTCAGGAAATGCATGCAAGTGCTCCCTTAAAGTAAAACTTTAATCAGAAAATGAAGTCCTGCTAGATCGCTTCATGCTGGCCCCTTTTGCAGGTATAGCTGCTGTATTTAAAACATTAAAAAATAAGTGCCTATACTGTTTAAAATCCGGTAATACACTGTCTCACCCCACTCTGCACATGCTCAGTTGCTCTCTATTTTTAGGCACTGTGCCAAATTTGTAGAGGTCAATTGGCTGACAGCCTAGATTTATTGCTGTTCAGGAGCCCTGGGCATCAGCAATATGGCTGCCTCCAGCAAGAAGAAACAGAGTAAATTTACAGGACACATTACATTTAGTAGCATAATTACTAATGTGGATTGTATGATCCTTGCTAAAGATAAAATTAGCAAAATTTAATTTTTTATCAAGTTGTTATGGGTAAAGTTACACTTTAAATATTAATAATTTGGCACACAATGGCACACAATGGGTTTTGCAGATGTGCATGCAAATTCTTAGTTCCAACTGGTTTTCACATACCCAAACCTGTGCACTTTAGATAGGCCAACAAGAACAACTCAGTCATGTGACTTACCACATTTTCCTTTAAGTGGATAGTCTAAGCTGCTATGACTTTTAAAAAAAAAATGTATTACCCATAAAAAAATGATATAAACTGCAATTTTGAAGGTTTTCATTTTCTGGTAAGTATCTCAAAGGTACTCTCTTTTCTTTTTGTTTTATATTTTTCTTTGGATGCAGTGCATCCAGTGCAGATGCATTTACCTATATTTATATTAGACAAGCAGATTACTTACTATCCATTATTCTCTAAAAGGAATCTACCAATCCAGCAGGCCAAAAACAGTAAGCTTTTAATTGGTCAAATTAACCACTGCTACCAAGAACCATACAATAACAGAGTTATCCTGTTGCATCAATAGTGGTTATATCTTTATTATTACAAGTATCAATAATAGCACAAAACCACATTGTTGTTTATTCAAGTAAACTACCTTTTGCTTGCTGCGGATACAAAATATTGCGCTTGGACTCCCTCGTGTGACCTAAACCTAGGCAAAGATCATACGGCCCCAAGCTATTACAAGCATTGTGGGTGTTTCAGTTCTTTAAGTTCTATAAAAACTACAAAGAGCCTGATGCTTTCAACCAGGTAGTCTAGTACAGTGGTTCTCAACCTCAGTCCTTAAATACCCCCAACAGGCCATATTTTAGGAATTTATCTTAGATAAAATAGCTCTTAGATAAAATAGCAGACGGACCTGATCATGGAATCCCCCCCCCCCCCCAGTCGCTCCAGCCTGCACTGCACACCATGCCCACACACACCCCCCGGTCGCCAGCTCACTCACCCTGTGCTGCTCCTGGATTGACAGGTGGAGACGGCAGCGGCTCCTTGGACGTATGTTTCTCCCTCCTCCTCCTCCTTCCTCCTCATAGGCCAATAGAATGGCTTTTACTTTCGGCCAGTCAGGAAACAGGTCTTGCGACCTGCTTCCCGATTGGCTGGGAGGAGAGTCAGTGTGACAATAGTGAATGTTCATTTGCTATTGTTACACAACTGGGTGGGTTCATGGTGCAGTGCTCTCCACCCCAAGCCTACCCTTTGTTGAAGCCTATTAGAGCCTCTGGCTATAATTACGTGCTTGGAATCCATGCATTCAGCACCCTGCATGTAGATTAGGGGGCCGGATGCATGGATAGGGGAGCAGATCCCTGTACTCCAAATAGAGGGGCCACCACTGTGGGCAAGATAAAGAAGAACCTGCAAACATGGCCTGTTGGGGGTACTTGAGGACTGAGGTTGGGAACCACTGGTCTAGTTGACTTGCAGCACTACTAAAGCTGGCCATAGATGTGTGATTTTCTTTCCTGCAACCACGGAGCTATTGTGTTCTGAACACAGAGTGATTATTGCTGGCTACTATTGCCGCTGGGAATAACTGCATGAAAAATCAGACAGGCTGGTTGATCAATCGGTTGGGTACAAACAATCTGCCTGTACATGGTTTGAATTTTGGCTGAGCTTCGAACCATCTATGGCCAGCTTCAGCAGGACTGTTTATGTAATGAACAAAAATGGCTGCCCACATATAAATAGACTACAGATCTTGGGGGTCATTCACATAAACAGTTTGAGGCACAGATTTTCTCTAGTGTAAAAAGCTGTCGGGGGGGGCTGCCTGCAGCTGGCCATAGAAGTAAATGGCTGTATGTGGCCTTAATACCATAAAATCCAAAGTTTGAATGCATCAGAATGTACACACTCCTGCGCGTACAATGTATTCTCTGAAACCAGAGCTTCTGAATTTGAAGAATATGTCATATGCGCATACGCATATTATAAACTTTACTCGAGTACTGCCATTCACTTTTATGGCTGGCTGTACATGCCACCTGTGGCTCCCCATCTGTGTCCATTAGCCCTTAAAATAAATGGCTGGTATAAGATTCACCCATGTGATACACATTTGTTGATAAATACTGAGCCAATCGATACCCTAATGTATATGACCACATATAGAGAAACTTAAAAAGTAATGCTGTTTGACTTTTGCAAAACACACCTAAGAATAAACTTGTTACCGTTAATAAAGTATTGATAGCCTTATCCTTGTGTAGAAAGGTGTTCACTCAACACAGTTTGCAGAAGTTGCATGTATATTCTCTTAGTTTTGTAGAGAGCTTTATCAGAAGGTAAGGTGTTTAGAATCTGCAGGGAAGACTCAGAGCAGTGTTTTCTCTTTATTTGATTCAACTGGAACAGTACAGAATGATGTATTGAATGGCTTGTTCATGCCTAGACTTGTCCGACAAAGTAGGACGTTTCCTTCCCGTCTCCTTTGTTGCATGAATAGTTACGTGCCATGCCTTTCATATTATGCACAGCACACACTTAATTCTTCTTCAGCTATTTTGCAGCTTTTTGAAAACGGATGTTCCCCAATCTTGATAACGAGCACTTTCAAATCGTAAATCTCTGCATTGCAGCTCGGCTTGTGTACGTTGTGTTCTGATTTGTGTCTGCGGAACCAATGAAAGTATTGGAACATTCTAACGACTTGTGTACGTGGTCAGATTTCTGCTTCTGACCACGTGCTTTCTCTCCTTTCTTCTATAAGTCAACAACAATGAAAAAAAACAGGTTAAAACAGCTTAGAAGCAATGTAAAGCAGGTCAGAAGCAACTAATAGGAAGTAAAATTCTATGATATCAAATGTGTATACTGCGCCAAAGATTCCCCTATAAATGTTAATCCTTGTGATGTCACCCTTGCTGCTCTTCACACTCCTGTGTGTAATTCCACAGTGAAAATAATCAATAAATAACACAAGATGAGCTATAGGTTAAAGCAGAGTTCCACCCACTTTTGCAAGGTGGTCTTAAACTAAATAATATTATTATTATTTTTTTTTCTTTTCATACCCTCCTCTCTCCTCCGTCGAGCCCTCCTCCTTCACCCCCACTGGCTTCTGGCACCTGTGTGTCCCCCAGAAAACGAGCTGGTCTTTCACAAAGCGCCATGCAACTCGCGCAGGGGCAGTAGGAAACTGGTTGTGAAACCTGAAGGCTCCTCTGCCAGTTTCCCTTAGTTGGAAGGGCCCTGCACCCGAGCCGGTGGATGAATCAGCCTCGGGTGCAGAGGTTGAGGTTGAGAAAGAGGTAAGATGCTTTGGAACACATCCTATTGTGCATGTCCAAGGGCGATGTCAGAGGAGAGTGGATCATTATCACAGGAGGTCACTCCCTGGCTTGTCAGCCATCCTAACCATCTCGCAGTGGTGCTGGCGATCCTGAGAAAACTTCTGTTAAAGTATTGAAACTGATCCTCTAACTCATACTGATTTTTCCTGATGAACTCCATGTGACATCAACCTGTAATGTGTTAAGATTAAAGGGAGGAACCAATAAAGCTGGCCATACATGGACCGAAATTCATCTGTTTCAGCAAGAACAAACCGTATTCCAATTCATGTGTGGCCACTGCAGTTGAGCAGAAGTTGATCTACTGAATGAATCTGTTCAACCGCCCTGTCAAATAAAAGTTGCTCAATCAGTGCTGCAAACAACAGGCTACGGCATTGTATATTCTAACAGAGGGGAAATCTCCCCACAGTCAGAATACAATAGCATAGTGGGGAGGATTCCCGCATTGAAATCAAATGTGTGGATGGGGGAATAGGGACAGTTTTTTGTTCAACTCGCTGCTTGAACAAATAAAAACTGACACTTTTATGACCGGCCTAAGAGCTGCACTGCAAAGTGTCGATTTTCCTGTGTGTGGGGCTTAGCAGATTATTCCTCAGGATCAGGAACATAAAAACATTTGCAGCCAGGGAACTAGTACATTAAAGCGGTTCTTCACCCTAAAGGGGAAGTTCCCCTAATCTGATCCCTCCCCCCCTCCGGTGCCACAATCGGCAAGTTTCATGGGGGAGGGGGGTGCAGTTACCTGGATAATCCAGGTATCTGCACCCACTTCCGGCCAGACCGCCGCAGACCCCCGCAGATGCCCCGCCCCCCCTGTTGTGTTCTGGGAAACTCACAGTTCCCAGAGACACAGCGGGGGACCATAAGAGACGTGCAGCGCGACTCGCGTATGCGCAGGAGGGAACCGGGCAGTGAAGCTGTAATGCTTCACTTCCCGATTCCCTGAAAGAGGATGGTGGCGGGGGCAGCAGCGAGACGAGCGATCGCTCGTCATCTGCCGCTGACGTCGCTGGACCCTGGGACAGGTAAGTGTGATTTTATTAAAAGTCAGCAGCTGCAATATTAGTAGCTGCTGGCTTTTAATATTTTTATTTTAGGTGCAGAACCGCTTTAAGAAGGAGATCAGCAATGGCAGCATCCATGTTTCTATGCAGAAAGGTCTCCTTTGAAGCAACCCAATAAATCTTCTGACGTTCGAACTAAAACAGTCACTTTTGTAAGTGTTAATCTTCTGCAGCTGTCACGGGTTCCCAGAAAGCAAGAATAACTTGTCACAAATTTGTGGCAGTGTTGAACTGTAAGTTTGTTAATTTGCTCACTTTCACTGGCAAGTTGTACACTTGCAGAGCACTTGAAGTTCTAGTTGACACTTTCCCAATTTGTAGCAAATTTGCATAGCAAGTCTATAGCAAGTGCAAAGTTGCAGTGGTGAGTCTACAGCAAGAGCTCTGCAAGTCTACAGCAGGAAAAATCAGCCACAGTGATACCTGTGGTGGGATGACTAATACACAACATAACTGAACCAGAACTTGCAGTACAATTGCTTGCTATCTGGGTTCCTTCCTCTGAACTCCACCAATGATATTAAAGTGTAGTGACAAGGAGGTCAGCAAATGTAACCATTGAGCTGCAAGGGACCCAGGAGTAGTGATAAGCTAACGTTTGCGGGGGAATTGTGGGAAACTGTCACATGATAACAGGCCGCTGACCTGATTAGCTGCAGCCGGGAATTCCCCATCCAGCAATGGCATGCAAGAAAGGGACGGGGGTGCTGTTGACATCATTCACCTCATAAGGCCACATATGAGCAAAGTCATTGACTAAACATACCCATGTGGCTCGGCATTGCACAGAAGTTCAGTGGGCAGTAGAAAAGGTGAGCATGGGTTCTCTTGTTCTAAAGATAGGGCTTGCGTTACCTTTTTTTATATAACAAAAGGGTCACTTAAAAGAGGATTCTCTGCAGGAGAATAAGATGAGAAAAATAAGTAACCCGTTTATTTAAGAGATTTAGTACTCTGACAGATTTGCAGTTTAAGGGCTCACTTGAGCTCATAAAAGTTGCTTTTACAGGCTTTTTTTTTTTCTATGACTCTAATGCCCCTTTATGTTAGCCTATATATCCATGCAAACTGTAGGCATTTACAGGAGTTTAGAGGCATCGACATTTAGAGGCAAAAAAAATAAAAAATACTCACCAAGTGGAGCTTTTAAGCATAAAAAACGCTGAAAAGCACCTAGACGTGCATAAGCACGCTTTAACGCTAGGCACGTCCCTTCACTAATACATTCTGATTGCCAGAATAGGGCAAACATTCTGGTCAACAGAATGCATGAATGCGCATTAACACGCATGCAAAAAAAGCAGCTTTTTACTGCATTTTTCTGCTGCTAAACTCCTTTAGGAGAGAAAGCTTAATAGAGAATACAGTGTGCATGCGGCCTTATGCTCTGCCAAGAGCTTCACTTCAGGTTATATAACTTAATTTTAACATGGACAAGAACCCCTAGCAGCTTTACTCATTAAGGAATGACTAACAATTCCCTATTTATTTGCTGACGTGGAAAAAGGAATAATTATGTGTGCAATAAAACTCACTGTCATCCGTTCAAGTCTAATGAAGCTCATCCTTCTAATGGAATTCACCAAAACAGCAGACAAGATAAGTCACTTTTTAACTAGTCTGCCCATAAAGGCCACTGGAGTGCTACAAAGGTAATAAAACTACTATAGAGCCTCACAAAGTCCTGCAGGAAAATATGCAGAACGTGTGCAGAAAGGTAACATAATCACTGATAGTATTGATATTTGGATTTTACTTTAGTATGCTATTTCTATGATGTTTACTGGCCTGCTAATTGTGAGATCGATAGATTTATGAGAGTAAAGCTCCCAGGATAAGCTAACATTGTCAAATACAAGAGTCAAGTGTATTATTTTTTGAATCTTGGTGTGCTTTGCATATTTCTTGCAGATCTGTGCAGTAATCCAGTGTGTAACTTTGCCTATGTGCAGGAGCTCCTCTACTAAAGACCGGTCACTGCTGTCCTCTGTTCTTGTGCAGGGTGACTGGTCTTGTCTCCGCCCCTTCTGTAGTTTTCTGTTGGCAGCCTTTAGTGGGTGGAGCCTGCTGTTCCCCTCCCACAGCTCTGCTCTCTGCACAAGCTATGTATAGTGATGACGTCTACACTACCTTTACAAATACTTGGATTTGCAAAGGCATTGGATGCACACAAGGTTGACTTATATCCTCTGTAGCTATTGAGGGATATACTTGAGTTAAAGTATTTGTGCCCGGATGTTTAGTGTTAACAGATATTTGCACATGCTCTTGTAACAGGAGCAACACATTAACAACTGATTTAATTCCACCAACAGCACAATGCAACAAGTATTGATAAGAATTTTTTGCACCCTCAGTACTCAGCAGTCAGCACCTTTGAAGGAAGGTGCACCTACAGCTCTGAAGGTTCTTTGATATCCTTTCAGCACTGTAGGAGGTAAAACAAACACAGACACACTTATTCATATGTCAGTGTGACAACTGGTAAATTCTGCCTTGTTCAGCTGGTGTAATAATAGGTATGAAAGGATATAGAAATGACCTTCCCTAAAGCACAGTCGCACACCTTTCATACCTAAAATAATTGATCAAAAGCTAAATAAATAAAAAAAATAAAAAAAAAACTTAAAATAACCATATCATTTAAAAAATGTCTGTCATTTAATTTTGATCATAAATCAGGATAGTGGAAGAAGGTGTTGCAGTTGGTGTTCCCAATGATGAAGGACGCAATTTCACTATTAAAGGAAGCAGAAGCCGCACTCGAGATAGGAACCCATCAATACAAATGTACAGAAAATAGAATTGAATATGTGACCTGCTAAGGCTCCTGCTGAACCTGATTTCTTTTGCTCCTATAAAGGGCTTAGTAGATTAACTCTATGATTAAGCTTAATGTGAGAGTGAAATGTGTCACCTGGAGGAATCTTAGAGGGTCATGTCCTAAAGCAGGGGGTCTGTTTACTGTCCTTCGGGCTTTGAGGGGGTTGGACTGTAGCTACTTGGAGTAGAAACTTCCCTAGCGTCAATGGGAGTAAACATGTCTGTTCATTGGTATTAATGAGGTGAATAGTGCCCCATTGTTGGTGTCAGCAAAAGGAACAGTGCCCCAACATTGGTGCCAGGGAGAGGAATAATGCCCCATTGTTGGTGTCAAAAGAAGGAACAGTGCCCCATCATTGGCGTCAGGGGGAGGAATAGTGCCCCATAATTTCGTATCAGAGGAAGTAATAGTATCAGGGGAAGTAGTATAGCCCCATCACTCATCACTAGGTGGAATAGTGCCTGATCATTGGTGTCAGTGGAAGGAATAGTGCCTCTTTATTGGTGTCATTGGGAATAATAGTGCCCAGTCATTGGTGTCAGTAGGAAGAACAGTGCCCCATATTCATGTACAAAAATCAGAATGGCTGTACACCCAAATGAGGATAACCTAAAATAACTTTTATTGAATCATGTTGAATAAAAGCAACACAAAAGCGAACAAGGGAGGCACAGTTAATGTATTTCACACTGCAAAAAGTGTTTGGATAGGCTTTGACCAAGCACTTTTTGCAGTGTGAAACGTGTTAACTGTGCCTCCCCTGTAGCTTCTGTGGTGCTTCTATTCATTGTGATTCATAGTTACATAGTTAGTAAGGTTGAATAAAGACACTAGTCCATCCAGTTCAACCTGAGTGAGTGTCTACAATTGTCCCTATCCTTGTACATTGCACACTCACATCGGTCCCTACCCTCAAGGAGCCCACAATCCAAGGTCCCCATTCATATACTAGAGCCAATTTTTGGACAGAATACAATTAACCTACCTGCATGTCTTTGGAGTGTGGGAGGAAACCGGAGTACCCGGAAGAAACCCACACAGGCACAGGGAGAGCATGCAAACTCCAGGCAGGTAGTGTTGTGGTTGGGATTCGAACAAGCGACCCTTTTTACTGCTAGGTGAGAGTGCTAACCACTATACCACTGTGCCACCCTACAATGGTACGTTTGTTGTGATTTCACTGTACTTCTGTTTCAGACTGTGCTGCCCAATTCAATAAAAGTTATTTCAAGTTATCCTCTTTGGGTGTGCAGCCATCCCAATTTTTGTACATGGATCTAAGACTGGGTTAGCACTTCACGACATTGAGGATTGGACCAATCCACCTAGAGCAGCGGAAGTGTATTAAAACAGTGCCCCATAATTGGTGGCAGCGAGAAGAATAGTGTCACATTTTTGGTGTCGGTGGCAAGAATTATGCTCCACTGTTTGTGTCAGTGTGAGGAATAGTGCACCATTATTAGTGTCACATCATTGGTGTCAATAAATGGAATAGTTCCTGGTTGTTGGTGTCAGTGGGAGAAATAGTACCCCATTGCTGGTAATTATGTCCAACTGTTTTTGTCAGCGGGAGGAATAGTGCCTTGTATCACTGAGAGGAAAAGTTCCCCAAATGCCAGATAAAAGCAAACAAAGAGACCCATCTTGCCCCTGGGCTGGAGTTTGGAGACCACTGTTCTAAAGTATGAATTGATCTTTTTGGTCCTTTTTGCAGTTTTTGAAAGCCCATTTTTTGCTGGAGCATACACTGACCATGATGACCTTACCCAGTTAAGTTTTTGAATGACCGTCATGAAAGATCGTTCGACAGTGCATTCGATGTGCCCACAAATGGCTCAAATAATTTTAGTTTATCTACAATTAACTTTCTTTCAATGGCCATAACAATGGTTAGAATATTAATGTTCAATCCTTTACAATGGTATCCAAATTGAATATACAATTTTTCCTGACTAAGGACCTCATTAACAGAGTTTTGTTCATTCAAATAGGAAACTACAACATTTTCCTAACCCAAACCTTCACATTTTCTCATACATAGAATGCATTATGATAAAAAAAAAAAAATCTGCCTTAACATAACATTGATGTCATTATGCAACAAGCGGGGTCTGATATGTTCCACAATAATGATATATTGGTTACGGAAGCAGGTCATGTGTATGATAGTGTATCAGGCATTGATTTAGATATTTGTCATGGTCTCCTGATGTGAGACCTTTTCAGTGGAGATCCTATCCCTGCCCCCACCCCTTTCTTGTATTCTCATTGCACTTGTTGCACTAAATGAAGATTCAATCTTCTTGCTGTAATCCTTATAATGTAACATAAATTATTAATCCTACATGAAAAGTCAGACACAGTCATAATGACCAAAGGCAGATTAGTAGAGATGAACTGTAGTAGTTCCTGAAAAATGAACAAAGCTTTGAGGCATTCAGCCCATCGGCATCTATTTGAAACAGAAATATCAATTTATTGTGGACTAAACTTTAAATTCATACCCTTCAAAAATAAACTCAAAACCTTCACCACTAAAAAAACTATCAACAGTGATTATCTTCCTCCTGGACCTTTGAGTATTCCGTTTGTAAGAAATGACAGGTGCACTTTGGGACAACATAATTCTCAGTATACCTCAGATAACATTGCAGAGTCCTTCATGCATTAACATCATATAATTGACTTTCATCTGTTTGACAGGCTTTCTCAGGCTTTTGTATGAAGTATTTACCCTCGTATAATACAAATGTTAGCAAGTACATCCTAATGTGTACCTATTCATTTCAGAAAGTCTTTGAAGTGTATCATTTAAGGAAAGCTTCACACTCAAAAAATAGATGCAACATACTGTATATGGTTGCTACTCAAGCCATTTTTTTACTTCAAGCCTGCAATGGGTGTGCAAAAATTAAAACATCAATTGGCCCAAAAAGTACATGCAAAACACACAAAAAAGTGCACAGGCCCCCCTTCCCAAAGAAGAAAAGGTCTTCCCTAAGAGGGACAAGACACCAAGAAACCAACCACTGAGTTAAAGGTTAAGGCCTCTTTCACACCGACGTGCCGTTCAGGCCCGCCTGTCAGTTTTTCAGGCGGACCTCAACGGGTGCTCCATAGAGCTCTATGGAGCGTCGGATGTCAGCGGTGACATGTCCGCTGACATCCGACCCGCTCCGATCCGAAAAAGTGTGACGGAGGAAAAAGCTATTTTTCCATCCGTCTGCGGATTGGATCGGATGACGACGGGCACTGCGGTCCGTCGTCATCCGATCTCCCATAGGGGAGAGCGGCGCTGTGACAGGTCCGTCCCTGCGCAGTGTGCAGAGACAGACCTGTCATCTCCCTGCTCAGCGGGGATCGGCGGAGTGATCCCCGCTGAGCAAACGGACATCCACGGGGCGGATCAGAACTGATCCGCCCCGTGTGAAAGGACCCTAAGGGTTTCCTTGAAAATAGATTCCCCTCCAGCCCTCAAGACAGGGCCACACATCCTCCCCTTATATTTCTGGGTAGGCCTGAAGACCCATTCCCTACCATCCTAATGGAGTGAAAAAACAGCCGTAAAAAGTGAAGTGCATAGACAAGTGGAGAAAAACAAATAAGTGCCTAAATACAAGACAATGGCTAGGCCTTTTGGCTTGGTAGCAATTGCCCTGGTCTTGGCCAAAAGACCTAGCCTATGAAGAAAAAATCAAGAGGTGTCATGGCTTAGTGTAATTTCACACAGTGGGGTCCCAGACCTGTAGTTCTACTCCAGAACTGTGGCAGATGCCTCCACTCAAGTCTATTGGTGGCAAAACACGTTATTATACCCCAAAAACGCTCACTTATTTTTGGGACTATCAAGTGACACTACACTAAGCCCCCATTCATGCTTGAGTGTTTTTCTGCTCATTTCCCTGCACCTATGCCCAACATGCAGATTCCCAGGGAATTCCCCTGCACTGCAGCCTCACATGACAAATGAACCTGATATAGCCACAGGTCTATATTTAGTCAATGACATTGTCCAAAAATTACCATGTGGCCTTATTAGGTCAATGATGTCACCATCATCCCTCCCTCCTTTGTTACATGCAGGCAGGCATGGGGCTTCAGTAGACTTGACCAGGGGCCTGCTATCCTGTCGCAGCTTCCTCCGACTTTGGCCTGAACCTTAGCTCATCACTATTGACAATGCTCTGTCTCTGTGTCCAAACAATTCTCCTCTGTTGTCATCCATCACACATTCTCCTGATGGAGACTGAAAGTGGCAGTGCCGATTCACGTTCACAGTCATGTTCCACTCTTGTTGCCCACCCTGAGAAATGCCATGCACCTATCACTGGAGTGCCTGTAGAGAGAAAGTGGCTGCAAAGCAGCTACAGAAGATCAGCAGCACTGAAATTCACAAAGGATGAGGAAAATAAAGTATTTAACCACTTAAGGACCGCCGTATTGCCAATGTACGTCATTACAACGGCACAGGCAGGCACAAGCACGTACATGTACGTGCCTGCCTTCCAGCGGGTGGGGGGTCCGATCGGACCCCCTCCCGCTGGATACGGCGGTCCGGTTCGCTGCAAAAGCGATCCGTGATGAGGGGATGGCCGTTGGTTTCTGGCCACCCCCTCTGGATCGCTCCTGGCCAATGACGAACTTCCTCCCACTGTGTATTGTTTACACAGGAAGGAGGAAGTGATGTCATTCTCCTCGGGGCGGTCTTTTTGACCGGACTACGAGGAGAAGACTAAAAGTAAGTGTGCACCAACACTACACTGACATGTAGGTACCCCCTGATCACCCGGCGGGTGATATCAATTAGGTTTTAGGGTCAGGGTCTGCGTCGCCCCAGGCAGCGCTAGGTTAGTGCCAGTACCGCTAACACCCACACGCAAAGCATAAACCTCCTGTAGTGGTATAGAATCTGAACATATCAATATCTGATCTGATCAGATCTATACTAGCGTCCCCAGCAGTTCAGGGTTCCAAAAAAACGCATTGTTAGCGGGATCAGCCCAGATACCTGCTGGCACCTGCGTTTGCCCCTCTGCCCAGCCCACCCAAGTGCAGTATCGATTGATCACTGTCACTTACAAAACACTAAACACATAACTGCAGCGATCGCAGAGTCAGGCCTGATCCCTGCGATCGCTAACAGTTTTTTTGGTAGCATTTTATATTTAAATCCGGAAGGCAGTGCTTGGTTTTCGGGGTCCCGTACATGGCTAGGCTCTCAAAAAGTCCCCCACATGTGGTATCCCCGTACTCGGGAGAAGCAGCATAATTTATTTTGGGGTGTAATTTGACTTATGCCCATAGCATGTGTGAGCAATATATCATTTAGTGACAACTTTGTGCAAAAAAAAAAAAAGTTTGTAATATTCCCGCAACTTGTGGCAAAATATAAAATATTCCATGGACTCAACATGCCTCTTAGTAAATAGCTTGGGGTGTCTACTTTCCAAAATGGGGTCATTTTGGGGGGTTTTGTGCTATTTTGGCATTTTATGGCCTTCGAAACTGTGATAGGTAGTGAGGAGTGAAATCAAAAATTTGCTCCCTTAGAAATCCTGAAGGTGGTGATTGGTTTTCGGGGTGCCGTGCGCGACTAGACTCCCAAAAAGTCCCACACATGTGGTATCCCCATACTCAGGAGAAGTAGCGGAATATATTTTGGGGTGCAATTCCACATATAACCATGGCATGTGTGAGCAATATATCATTTAGTGACAACTTTTTGTAAATTTTTTTTTTTTTTGTCATTATTCAATCCCTTAGGACAAAAAAAAAAATATTCAATGGGCTCAACATACCCATCAGCAATTTCCTTGGGGTGTCTACTTTCCAAAATGGGGTCATTTGGGGGGGGGGGGGGGGTTTGTACTGCCCTGCCATTTTAGCACCTCAAGAAATGAGATAGGCAGTCATAAATTAAAAGCTGTGTAAATTTCAGAAAATGTACTCTAGTTTGTAGACGCTATAACTTTTGCGCAAACCAAAAAATATACGCTTATTGACATTTTTTTTACTAAAGACATGTGGCTAAATAAATTTTGCCCTCAATGTATGACTAAAATTTAGTTTATTCGATTTTTCTTATAACAAAAAGAAGAAAATATCTTTTTTTTTCAAAATTTTCGCTCTTTTTCCATTTATATCGCAAAAAATAAAAATCGCAGAGGCAATCAAATACCATCAAAAGAAAGCTCTATTTGTGGGAAGAAAAGGACGCAAATTTCGTTTGGGTGCAATATTGCATGACCGCGCAATTACCAGTTAAAGCAGCGCAGTGCGAAATTGGAAAAAGACCTCTGGTCCTTAAGGTGTTTATTGGTCCGGGGCTGTAGTGGTTAATTAAAAACCTGGCAAACTAAATATGTAGGGTCTGCATCTACTTTAGCCCAGTAACAAACTATTATACTGGGTTGGGGCTCTTTCACACTCCACCAGCGCATCGGCCTGCTCAGGCTTTTTTTTTTTCTTACTGCTAATCCCAGCTGAGCAGATGGATCACAGGTCCATGTCTGATGCAAAATGGACACGGACACAGCCCACTTTCCTCTATGGCCAGTCAGATGTAAATGGACCGCCCGTCTGTCTACATCTGACTGTCATCCAATCCGGAAGGTGTAGAGGGACACATGTCTGTTCACATCCGCTGCTCCACAGAGGGCAATGGATGGTCCAACTGGGTCTGCCCATGTGAAAGGGAGTTAATGGGGTATGTGACATACCGTATTTATTTAATTACATAATTGCACAGTTTTTTAATAAGACCATCAACCTACCAAGGAGACATGTGATGTATTATGTCAATGTATTCATTTATCATCATTTCTATGAATATGAATCAGCTACCTGATGCATGGGTCTGAATAATGTCAGCAAAGGTGGGTACAGAAATCTATTCTTGCTAATGGTTTCGGAAAATAATATGTGTATAGCGATACCCTCACTTAAGAGGGCCGCAAGTTTTTTTTAACAGAAACGTTTTTATTGGTCTCAAAACGGATACAGCAATACAGCACAGCATGTTTTTTCAACATAAATTACAGCTTAACAAGCGTTGGCTAAAATACAAAAGGAAAACTCACAAACCAGCAGGGCAAAACCATTCAGCAGCTGGTATCATATAGGTAAATTCAGCAGTCATATTCTGCAGAGCCCCTCCCCCCCCACCTAATCCAGTATCCATAGGGGTCAGCGTTTAAGTGTGGCTGTTAGAAAGTTCCAGGCCACGGAACCCGGCAGATATTCGGACTTCCACCCTCAAGGGGGGGAAAAAAACTGAGGACTATTCCAGTAGGAGCGGACAGGTTAACGCCTCACTCCCGCACCCAACAACCCCAGATCTTGGTAAACTTCTTTGGGCATTTACGACTCATATAAGTAAGCTTATATAACGGAAGGGCAGAGTCTATTAAGGCCTTCCAATGGGATATACTAGGTGGGTCCGACTTCTTCCACTGCATAAGGATAGCCTTGCGGGCATAAAAGGCTGTATAAAACACAAACAACTGTCTATGTATGTTCGGTGCCACCCTGTCACACACACCCAATAGTAAGACCACCGGATCCAGACCCACCGAGAGGTCCCCAACCTCGTTGATCTCCCGCGCCACCTCCTCCCAAAATCGTTGTATAACCGGGCACTCCCACACCACATGCAAAAAAGAGCCCACTGCAGTAGTACACTTCGGGCATCTATCCGGGTGTCCCGGGTAAATTCTAGCCAGGCGTTGTGGGGTATAGTATGCCCTGTGAATAAATTTTAACTGTATGAACCTGTCCTTAGCCGAGATCATCAGTGGCAAGTATTGTTGTATACCTTCCTCCCAATCATCAGTCGCCAGGGTGGGGAGGTCCCCCAACCATTTCTGGAAGAGGCCAGCTCCCCCCCCGGGCGACTCTACCGAAATCCTAAGGTAAAGAGACGAAAGAACCCGATCCACATCCGGGGCCAAGAGAAATCTCTCAACATTGTTGGAGTGTAGGCTCACTCCTGCAGGAAATTGTGCTCTTAGGGCATGGCGTAATTGTATATAACGAAAAATCATTCTGGAGGGGAATTGACAGTCTTCTCTAAGGGAATCAAAGGAGACAAGGGAGCCCCCAGGCATCACCTGCTGTAGGGTAGTGACACCGTATCTAGTCCATAGAGCAGGATCAGGGACCGACTGGAGATGCTTCAGTCGTGGATTCCCCCATAATGGAGTATGTGGCGACAGTGCGGCGGGCGGATTCAATCGAGCCGCAACCTGAGCCCAGACCCGAAGCGTGGTTCGCATAGGGGTAGTGACCTCAGGGCGAGCCCTCGGCCCCCTGTATACTAATGTACTCAATTCATCATGGGAGCCCAAAACCGCCGCCTCCAAATTGACAGAAGGGTTAGAGCGGATCTGCCTGAACCACCACCACACTGTGACCAGTACCGCCGCCCAGTAGTATTCTTTTAAGCAGGGAAGGGCCAGGCCTCCACGGGACAGGGGTAGTTGGAGAGTAGCCTGCGCTATCCTCGGGGTCGCCCCAGCCCAAACGAAGGTAGACACCACCTGATCTATCTTTTTGAAAAAGGAATTTGGGATCGGAACTGGGGTATTACGAAAAACATATAGAAATTTCGGGAGAAACGTCATCTTAAGCAGATTGACCCTCCCCACTGGAGTGAGGGGCAAGGCCTTCCACACTTGACACTTAACCATCAGGCTCTGGAGGACTGGATAGACATTGTCTGTTAGGTACTCCTTGAAACCCCGCTGAACCTCTATGCCCAGGTAGCGAAATTTATCTACCGTCCGCAATGATGTATGGGCGGACACGACCAGGGGAGCAGGGGACAGGGGAAACAGTATAGACTTGTCCCAATTGATACGCACACCCGAGAGGGAAAGAGGGCCGCAAGTTTGGTTTGGGTCCTGAGCACAGCTCCGCCAACCCCCCCGGCAATCTGCACTACCCACTTTGGCACAGTTAGTATCTAGCAATACACATTAAATCACTTATACTCTAAATATGTGTGTGTGCGTGGGTGGATAACTCAAGCTCATAGACAATCCTTGAAAGTATATAACTGACTTTACTTGTTGTTTTATAAAAGGAATAACATGAATCAAACATTTGGATTGCAACACATAAACAGGTCCCTGCAGTAACCAGTGATAAAGATAAACAGAGTAATCAGCATAATAAAGTATTGCTATGCAACTCTAGCGCTGCCCTTTTTCAGCTACTTCCCTGCATGGGTAAACTAACACCCAACACTATCTACCTATGCAGTCAGGCCTGACTGATCTAGATGGAAGTCCAGTGAAACAATATTCGCTAGCAATCTTTCGGTGGTGCACTTGAAGAACAACTTTGTAATCCAAACGAATAATAAAGATAAAGCATCTGTCTTTAAACAGCTCTCACCACCCGGACAAGTCCAAGTCCGGTTTCTCTGCCTTTTCGTCTAGGAACAGGAATCCACCGACCTCCGAGTCTTCAATCCTTCTGGTGTACTGCAGCAAGGAATGAGAAAATGTCTCTCAGGTGCAACTAGGCTGGCAGAGAGCTCTTTGGAAAAGAGCACAAGGCCCAGGCTTCAGGCCTTGTGCCTCAGCAGTTCAGCACAGATCTCCTCTTGCTAGGAGAGAGGGGGGTGTCCAAAGAGGAAGAACTAGGCCTCTCCCCCTCCTTATATTTCCTCCCCCATAAGTCTCTGGGGCATAACTCAAAGCATCCTGGGAACCAGCAGGGTTCTGGGAACAGTAGTTTTATAGTTCTTAAAGAGACCCCGCTACACACTCCCCCCACTTAAACTCTTTGGTCCCCAAAGATAAACTTTTAACACATATCCTGTACCAATTTTGAAAGTGCTGAGTATGATGTTGGTACAGGGAATTTCCACCAGAACTCAGAGGTGGGATTCCCTGTCTCACAGGTCACACTGACATGAGTGGCCTGCCTAACTGTGCCAGAGAGTGAGCTGGGGTTGCCCTTCACCAAATGGTCAGTGGAAGGATTAGAGCGTTCAGCACTTCTTCTAGCAGTCACAACAGAGTCCTCAGAGCTCTCCCCCATTTGAGAGTAGGTTAGCTTCTTGGGGGGTCTCACAACTCGGCGAGCTCTCTGTTCTCTTGGGACTTCAGGCTCTAGTGCCACAGGCTCTACTTCAGGAACACATTCTGACAGCATCACTGGTTCTGGAACATCGGTTCCTCCCTCTTCTGAGTAAATGCTAGGGATATCTTCCCAGCCTTCAGGCACACCACTAGATGGAATGAACTCTGTAGCTTCTGGGTTCAGTGTCCCATCCTGTGTATCCTCAGTAGGTGGGAGATCTATGGCAGAATTTCCTGGAGTTGATGAAGGCCACAGCCACTCAAGCTCTCCTCTTCCACCTCGTTGGGTATCTTGTCCATCTCTAACCCGGGAGGTCTGAGACCGAGTGCTAGGTCCCGGGGTATCCAGAATGGAAACAGATTCAGGTGGACTTCTCACTGGAGGTATTCTGACTGCTTCAGTAAGCGGGAGCAAATGATTCCTGTGCCAAGTCTTCAAGGGCCCCACTTTCCCCTCTGGTTTTAGCTTATACACAGGCAATCCAGGTAGCTTTCTGCAAATGACATAGGGCTCCGATCTCCATCTATCAGCAAGCTTGTGCTTCCCAGGGATCCCCAGATTGCGTAGCAGTACACGGTCCCCAGGCTGCAGGTCTTGCACTCGAACCTTCAGATCGAAGTTCCTCTTGTTGCGGGCTCCCCTTTGGTCCGAAGCCGCCTGAGCTCGTTCATGGGCCACTTTCAAATTGTGTCTAAGTCGGTCCACATATCCCTTGTGGGAGGTAGCAGAGGCATGGTCTAGGGAAATGCCAAAGGCTAGATCCACCGGCAATCTTGCTTCTCTCCCAAACATGAGCCGGTAGGGGGAGTAACCCGTCACATCACTTGTGGTGCAGTTGTAAGCGTGCACCAAAGCTGATATGTGTTGGCTCCAGTGTTGCTTCTTCTCTGTCTCTAGAGTTCCAAGCATGTTTAGTAAGGTCCGATTAAACCTCTCAGGTTGGGCATCTCCTTGTGGATGATAAGGTGTAGTCCTGGTCTTCTCTACTCCCAATGAGTCCAGTAGGTTCCGGATCAGACGACTCTCAAAGTCCCTACCTTGGTCTGAGTGGATTCTCTGTGGTAATCCATAGTGGACAAAGTATTTTTCCATGAGCACCTTGGCCACAGTGGAGGCCTTTTGGTCTTTGGTGGGGAAAGCCTGGGCATAACGGGTGAAATGATCGGTTACCACCAGAACATTTCCCAATCCACTCAAATCGAGTTCGAGGCAGAGAAAGTCAATGCACACCAGATCCATTGGACCCTGACTCTGTAGGTGGCCCATTGGGGCAGCTTGATGGGGTAGAGTCTTCCTCTGGATGCATCGTGCACAAGAACGGCAATATTCCTCCACTTCTGCCCTCATACAGGGCCAATAGAACCGGCTTCTGACAAGCTGGAAAGTTCTCTCCGCCCCTAGATGGCCATGCTGGTCATGTAAGGCAATTAGTACCGTCTCTCGGTGCTTCTCTGGGAGAAACAACTGCCACTTGTCTTCTGAGTTATCAGAGGGGCCCCTTCGGTAGACCACTCCCTGATGCACTTGTAGCTTATCCAACTCTTTCCTCAGCAGGCGAGCCTCCTTGGAAGGGTGATGTCGAAGTCCCTCTGGATTCTCGTTCTCCAAAGCTTCAAGGACCAATCTCCCCATGGGGTCTTCCAATTGGTCATAGCTCAGCTCCTTTCTGGACAGCTTTGGCAGGAGTTCCTCTGCTAGTTGAGTTACCCCACAGTAGGGTCGAGGGACTCCCACTGCGGTGACTAATATCTCCTCTGCTGTGGGGCCCCCTCTTGCTTGAAACTCAGCACCCTGACAGAGTGCTCGCACTCCTTCCGGTGCTACCTGGGTCCAGTCTTCCCAGTCATTGACCATGACATGAGATCTTCGGGACAGGGCATCTGCATCCCTATTTCCAGCCCCTGGTCTGTACTTTAGACTGAAGTTGAATCCGGATAATGCAGCCAACCATCTGTGTCCGGTTGCATCTAACTTTGCAGTAGTGAAGAGGTAGGTCAGAGGATTGTTATCTGTCTTTACGGTAAACTCCGCCCCATAGAGATAGTCCTTCAGTTTGTCTACTACTGCCCATTTGAGGGCCAAGAACTCCAATTTATGAGTGGGGTAGTTCTTCTCCGAGGGAGTCAGGCTCCGGCTCACATAGGCCACTGGTCGCAGCTGCTCTTCATGCTCTTGATAGAGCACTCCGCCTAGGCCCTCATGACTGGCATCGACATGTAGCTCATATGGTCTGGTGGGGTCGGCATAGGCCAGGACTGGGGTCGTGGTAAGGCTCCTCTTCAAGGTTCGGAAAGCCTCTTCACACCTTGGGCTCCACTGATCTTGAACCGACTCACCGGCCCTCCTGGGTCCCAAGCCATCCTCTTCTCCTTCAGTCTTGAGCAATTCGTTTAGTGGCTTGGCAATCCGGGCAAACCCATCCACAAATCTTCTATAATAGGAGCAGAACCCCAGGAAAGATCTGAGCTCTGTGACTGTTGTCGGTCTTGGCCAAGAGGTAACTGCCTCCAACTTCTCAGGGTCTGTAGCCACTCCCTTTTCAGACACTATGTGTCCCAGATAGTTCACAGAGGATTGGTAAAACCGGCACTTCTCGGGAGAAAGCTTGAGTCCCTCTTCGCTGAGTCTTCTCAACACCTTCTCCAACCTGGCCTCATGTTCTTCCAAAGTTTTCCCGAAGACAATGACATCGTCCAAGTACACAAGGACTTCTATGAGGTTCATGTCTCCAACGGTCTTCTCCATGAGGCGTTGAAAGGTAGCAGGGGCTCCAGACAGGCCCTGAGGCATTCTGTTGAATTCGAAGAATCCCACTGGGGTTATGAAGGCTGTCTTCTCTCGGTCTTCCTGGTGCATGGGGATTTGGTAGTACCCACTCTTGAGGTCCATTACACTGAACCACTTGGCACCAGCCAAACTCTGTAGGGCATCCTCTATTCTCGGTGTGGTATACTGGTCAGGGATGGTCCTCCTGTTGAGAGTCCTGTAGTCAATACAAAGCCTCAACGACCCATTCTTTTTCCTGACCACCACTATGGGGGAGGCATAGGGACTTCTAGACTCCCAAATCACACCAGTCTTCTTCAACTCCGCAAGCTGCTCCCTCAGATCCTCCAGATCAGCTAGAGGGACCCGCCTAACCCTTTCCCTGAAGGGTTTGTCTTCTTGGAGGCAGATTCGGTGGGTGGCACTCCTGGCACATCCCACATCAAACTCATCCTTTGAGAAAATCCTCTCCCATCTAGTCAGCTGGGCCTTGGCTCTCTCCTTCCAGGCTCCAGGTAGGTCCGGGTTCTCCATGGAAAGTTTCTCCCAAACATCTCCTCCTTCACCCGTCCCTTTTACTTCTGACCAGCTGACTGGGGCTGCAGGACTCACCTGCCCCAACAGCATCCTGGCAGGGATCTCTATGGGTCTCTCCGTAGGGTTTCTCACACTCACTGGGACTCTTCCTCGAGCCTTCTTCAGGGCCTTGATTGAAATCACTTCCGGTATCACTTCCAGGCCTGAGTGGTCCTCCCTTGGATCGGATTCCAGCATGACAAAGGGGCCAGGCTGCTCCCAGGTAAGCTTCACCGTGGCCCTGAGGCAGGCTACCCCTCCGGGCTGCAGCACCACTCCCTCTCTCCCAAGTCTCCACACCTTCCCTATCCCCTCTCCTGGGGTCTTCTGCTCTAGGACCAACCGTTGGTAGGCTGTCTTCAGCATGGGATGGATATTGGGATCTTGATGGTTTCTCGTCTCCACTAGAGGGGTCAGAAGTCTTCGCACCAGATCCGTATTGGTCCCTATGATGAGGGACATCTTGCTGGCCCCGGGCGGTCTAGGACACACAACTGCCAGGGTGTCAAACACCTCTGTTTTCCCCGCCACAGATGGATCGAAGGTCAGCTTTATGGGCAGGTAACCATCGTAGGGGAAACTCTGAGCTCCCAGGCCCCATATCTCCAGCTCTTCTATCTTCTGTATAGGCAAATGGCTCAAGTGCCTATCATAGAAGTCTCTGTACAACAAAGTCACTTGAGCTCCAGTATCCAGGAGGGCCTTCGTGTAGACTCCTTCCACCTGGATGGAGACAGTGGGGGATGGGCCGACCAATTCTTCTGGGTAGGGCCGGGTTGAGGCCACCCTCTTCTGGGGACCCGTCTTAATCCAGTTGGTTTTAGACTTTATTCTCTTTCGAGTCTGGTATGCATTGACCCTCCCCACAGTAATGGGAGTACAAACCCGCTGAGGGATGTTATCGTTTCTTATTTGTAGACATTCCTTCCGAGGGGTCTGGTTTTCTCTCTTCCTCTTCCCTCTATTCAGTTTGGAGTTCACTGAAAGGCATGGGCACCCGGTTGACTCCCTCACCGGGGCCCTCTGGCGTTTCCCGCCGGCTGGCGGTTATCTATCTTCTTCTTCTTGGGACTGGAACATCTACTGGCGAAGTGGCCACTGCCCCCGCAGTTGTAGCATAGCGTCTCTTCTCGGTCTCGAGTGGGGCTTGGTGTGGGTGTATCTGGAAACAACTCCTTCCTAGGACTTGGTTTCTCGGCTCCCCCTTGACCTTTCGCCATCATAGCAGTCAACATCTCCATCACCTGGGACATCTGTAACTTCAAAGTGTCCACCTCCTTATCTCTAGCGGTAGTCATGGCCGGTGTAACTATTGCTACCGGTTGTTTGACGGGCTCGGTGAGATGTTCTTCCCTTTTCTCTTCCAGTAGGGCCTCTTCCTCTCTGATCATTCGGATGAGGTCAGTGTACTCCAGATTCTTCCCATCCAGTCGGGCACGCAGTGTCCATGCAATAGGATCCATGGGTTGAGCTCCCCTCAGTACCTGTTGAGCACGGGCCTCATCTACTTTTCCTGGGCTGATCCCCTTCTTTAGGATCATCCTATGCAGGATTTTATCTTAACGTCCCATGTAGTCTGATAGTTTTTCACCCTTTTTCTGGTAGCAATGCTCTAACTGATAAGCAAGCTCAGAGATTTTCTCTGTCCCACCAAACACAATCTGTAGTACATCTAGGTACTCCTGCGCATTACAGTCTGTCCTGCTCATCTTCAGGTTGCGTACGGCCTCTAGCACAGGCCTTTAGACTTTCCACAATCCTCTGCTTCTTGCTGCGCTCTGGAACTTCCCATTCCTCTAGTGCCTGAGTTGCACTATCTAACCACTCTTCAAATCCCTCTTCTTCCGAAGGTACAGGTTTCCTCCCTGAAAACATCCGGAGTTTTCTGTACCCCGACATCGGGTAATCTGTGGGATCCTTCTTGCACTGGGCCACAATCTCCCCCAGGACAGCACACAGTTCTGCGCTAAGGGTGGCCGGTGCTGATCTGAGACTCTCGGGTGAGGTACGGGCCCCAGCCTGCGGTGATCCCGTTGGCGATGGCTCCTCCCCTGGGAGGCTAATGACCACTGACTGACTTGGGTCGGCCTTAGCCGCTTCACACCACGCTCTGACTCCCTGTGGGTCCATGCCGGTACCTCTGGAGTGTTTACCGCTGTCTCAGAAATCCCGGATTTACGAGCCCCCACGTATAGCGATACCCTCACTTAAGAGGGCCGCAAGTTTGGTTTGGGTCCTGAGCACAGCTCCGCCAACCCCCCGGCAATCTGCACTACCCACTTTGGCACAGTTAGTATCTAGCAATACACATTAAATCACTTATACTCTAAATATGTGTGTGTGCGTGGGTGGATAACTCAAGCTCATAGACAATCCTTGAAAGTATATAACTGACTTTACTTGTTGTTTTATAAAAGGAATAACATGAATCAAACATTTGGATTGCAACACATAAACAGGTCCCTGCAGTAACCAGTGATAAAGATAAACAGAGTAATCAGCATAATAAAGTATTGCTATGCAACTCTAGCGCTGCCCTTTTTCAGCTACTTCCCTGCATGGGTAAACTAACACCCAACACTATCTACCTATGCAGTCAGGCCTGACTGATCTAGATGGAAGTCCAGTGAAACAATATTCGCTAGCAATCTTTCGGTGGTGCACTTGAAGAACAACTTTGTAACCCAAACGAATAATAAAGATAAAGCATCTGTCTTTAAACAGCTCTCACCACCCGGACAAGTCCAAGTCCGGTTTCTCTGCCTTTTCGTCTAGGAACAGGAATCCACCGACCTCCGAGTCTTCAATCCTTCTGGTGTACTGCAGCAAGGAATGAGAAAATGTCTTTCAGGTGCAACTAGGCTGGCAGAGAGCTCTT